>NW_026652288.1:41066505-41284648 GCF_009828535.3 Hylobates moloch | reverse complement strand
TTAAGATTTTTAAACAGTTTTTGTTGCTGTTTATATTAACTTTTAGCTTTATTTTATAGAATAAAACGAGGAGCAGTTATGAGTCTGAAACAGTTTAATGGGTTTCAACAGGACATGTGACAAGTCATAAGCCAGCAAACTTCATGGTTCTCTTCATGAGCCTTGAGACAATGCAATAAAGTTCTGATTCCCAGGAATAGTTTTTGGGAGACTGGAGGTTATGTATCAGGGGATTAATAAATAACCCTCAAATTTATGTTCCATGGAATGCATAACTAGCCAAATTTCTTTTCCAGCAACAGACCGAACATTCAAAGCAGACTTTGTATGCCGTGGCAAAACCACAGTCTGTCTGAGACAGTAGTCGGTAGATTTTTATGTAAACATAAATTGCTTTCTTCAATGGAGCGTTTAAAGCTGAGGGCCTGCCTAAGCACTGTGTATATTAGGGTCCCATGGTCCTTGTCAGGAATATGGGTTTCACCAGTGTTCTTGGTCCAAGTTTTTCCTTCCAAACCTGGACAATTGCTGGCTCTATGCCATCCACAGGCTGGAAGCCTGTTCTGCTGGCTAATAAGTGTCCTGGTCTGAGAAATGCTCAGAGCAGGATGCACAGCACAGTATCCATCTGTTGTGGTTCTTTAGTTTGCCTTGGTGACTTCACTCGTCTGATCGGGGCAACTTTGAAATGGATGGTAATTCTGTGTTTCTTCACTTCTTAGGAAAGACCAGAACCTGTTGTCTCCAGTGAACTGCTGGTATTTGCTCCTGAACCAAGTAAGGAGAGAAAGCAAAGACCATGCAACCTTGAGTGACATCTATCTGAACAATGTGATTATGCGGTTCATGCAGATAAGTGAGGATTCTACCAGGATGTTTAAAAAGGTACACTCCATAAATCCTGCCATAGTGTGCTTTCCGATAACTGCCTTGCCTATAACCAGGACTGAGAACGGTATCTGAAAAATTAGGTGAATGAATGAATCCTTTAGAGACACAGAATAAACGGTTAAAAATTAGATTAATGGATGTTTTAAAGACACAGAATAAAGAGTTAAAAATTAGGCCGGGCGTGGTAGCTCATGCCTGTAATCCCAGCACTTTGGGAGGCCGAGGCAGGTGGATCACGAGGCCAAGAGATCGAGACCATCCTGGCCAACATAGTGAAACTCCGTCTCTACTAAAAACACAAAAATTAGCTGGGCGTGGTGGCGCTTGCCTGTAGTCCCAGCTACTTGGGAGGCTGAGGCGGGAGAATTGCTTGAACCTGGGAGGCGGAGGTTGCAGTGAGCCGAGATTGCGCCACTGCACTCCAGCCTGGGCGACAGAGTGAGACTCCGACTCAAACAAACAAACAAAAAAAAGAGTTAAAAATTAGATGAATGAATCTTTTAAAAATACAGAATAAAAAGTTAGGTATAAGGCATACTTACAGAGTTATAAGTCAGTGAATCTATGAGCTACACAATGTGAGCAAAAATTTTGAAATAAGATGTTCCTGCAAATTGTACCTCTGCCCAGGAACGGACCACCTGTACTCACGAAAAATCAGACCAGAGGGTAAATGCCTTGAATTCTTTGTTTGGGGCTCACACATGGTGAGAAACTTGTGAAGAACAAGATTATTACATGTGCTACTCTCTTGAGAAGATGTTAGCACAGTCTTTCTTAGTTCACTAGACCAGCAGCAGAGGCTGTGAGAGAGCGACATGAAGAAAATTTCACAGGGCACAGAAAATTCCATCCCTTACACACCAGCAAGCTTCTTCCTTCCCAAATCCATTAAAAAACAAGAACTGGGCTTTGAAGTTTTCTCATCATTGTTACTAATCTCAGCCAACTCTCAACAGTTTTTTTGTTGTGTGGACATTTTTGCTGAGCACAAATAATAAAATGGGACCATTTCCTGTGCAGAGAATGCAGCTACTTGCCCAGTACAACTAGCGTTCATTTTTACGCTTGTAAGATGAGAGTTTCCCCCATCCCCTCAGCTTTGTATTAGGAATATTGATGCCTGTACCTATACCTTTACCTCTATTCAGTAAGTAATTATTAGTTTCAGAAAGTACAGGGGAGAAAAACCACTCTGTAGATTAATGACATATTTATGTTTCAAAGAGGCTCCTTAAAACAAAGACATAGTGTTAAGCAGGCCAGCTGGAAAATTTCTTACTCTTGTTTGATGTATCCACATTAGATTTGATTTCTGACCTAGAAAGGGAATTTAGCAAGCTCTAAGTCACCTTATGCTCCATTAAATAGAAAAAAAATATTTCAAACAAAGGAGAAACTTTAAAAATTGAAACTAAGGAACATATAATTTAAGAAGAGATAGAGAAATATCCTATGCATCTTAAATAGTAGAGTTTTAAAAAAATAATTTAGACAGAGCTGTGAAAGTGCAATAATTTTCTTGTATATGAGCTCTTTATGCAGAGACCCCATTTGGTTCAGCAGGTTTTTCTGAGCATCTCCTATGGGCAGGAGACTACGATGACAGGTGCTGAAAAGGCTACAAAGATGAAGAAAATCTAGTCCTGGTGCTCAAGGAGGTCACAATTTATCCAAATTTGTATGGCACTATATAATGCGTCTTATTCAGACAGGGCCTCTAGGACCAGTACCTCTACTGAGTTCATTTATTTATCCATTCAACAAAGCATCTTTAAAATGCCTGGCTAGGGGAGCAGAGCTAAAAGACATGTCCCTGCCTGCAAGGAGCTCATTACAATAATTAACAGTTACTACGCTAAATGGAACTGGAAGGCTGGAGATCTTAACTCTACCTGGGGGATGAGGAAATTCTTCACAGAAAGGGGAACACTTGAAGTGAGACTTGTAGGAGAAGGAGGCATTCATCAAACAGAAGGACAATGAGCTATTCCAGGAAAGGAGAGCATGAGCATGTACAGGGAAAGGAAAGAGTTTGATATGATTGGACCAGGGATCGTATGGGAGTGGGTGATGGGATGTGAAGCTAGAAAGGACGGTCATGTAAGAAGGGACTTTGTGTGTCTTGCTAAAATGTGAGGATGTGTATTTTGTAAGTCAAAGTCAAGGGCTTGATAAAGTTGATAAAAACCTAGGGCTAAGAGTCAAACAGATTTGGATTTGAATCCCAGCCCTTCTGCATACTTGCTTTGTGATCTTGGGAGATCATTCCAGAGATTGGAGAGCAGGCTGTCCATTCTTGAGGAAGCAAGAAAGGCAAAATTGGGCAGAAGGAGAGGCTGCACCTGTGAGTGCTCTGGGGCTGGCATGGCCTTTGGAGTGATCTCATATCCAGGCAAGGAGACTTGGCCTTTGTTTTGGGGAGGGATTAAGTAATCCTGGAGTGAGGCAGCTCCCTTTGGTGGAGAGTAATTCCCAGAGAGGGATCAGCTGTGAGTTTCAACAGCTAGCAGCCAGTATTCCCAGTAGTTGGAGGAATGAGTTGCTGGCTCTTGAGGAATGGCCTGGAGAATGCACAGTAAATACACACACACACACACACACACACACACACACACGTGCAGAGAGAGACAGAGACAGAGAGACAGACAAAAACAGATATGTCTGCTTGCTTGCTACCAGGAGTTCTCTTCTTATCCAGATTTTCTGGTTCTCAAAGAATTTCATCCTTGGAAACTGCCTATTTACAGTGGATTCCTGGTTACTTTGGCATTTAATAGGGGGAATGCTCTATGCTTCCTGAATAGCTTTCTCATTCCTAACCATTGCCGACCACTTGGAAGGGTAACAGGTCATTACAATTACAGGTGTGAAGTTCTGCCTTCCTCGAGCGAACACAGCAGACTACACATCTTACCTTCCCATCTGTGTTATTGCTGGAAGAGGAAAGAACAAGAGAGGCAAAGGACACAAGGGAGAAATCAGAGTTTACAGAGGAGTAAGATCAACCCCTAGGACACATTTGTCATCTGAAAGAATAGGAAGCCAGAATCTATATCTACCAAGTCCAAAGAATTCCAGGTCCCTTTAGATTAGAAAGCAAGACTAGTCTTTCCTGCCTTTTCTTTTTTTGTACCCATTTATGCCTGAGGTTGCAATTTTTTTAATTTTTACAATTAGAAATTGGCAATGACCTTGACCAGCAAGCTAC
Source organism: Hylobates moloch (assembly GCF_009828535.3). Classification (NCBI taxonomy): domain Eukaryota; kingdom Metazoa; phylum Chordata; class Mammalia; order Primates; family Hylobatidae; genus Hylobates; species Hylobates moloch. The sequence goes on along the minus strand of NW_026652288.1, from coordinate 41,280,546 downwards.
AAATTACTCCCACATGCTTAGCATTCCAATAGTGGAACACTAGGCATAAATGGGTTTTAATCACCGATCTTCCTCTTTTCTAGCTCTTCTTCCATTGTTATGGTTCTAGGTCAGATGCCTATTTTCTATCAAAACAGAAAGAAATTATTAGTGTGAATCTGAAGCAGCCTTTAGAACTGCTGTGGAGTCATTAGTGAGCATAATGCTTGTTTTCCTTGGGGAGAAGATTTTGAGACTTCCTCATGTTTCAATAATATCCCCACGTCTATATGGAGATCCAAGTAAATGCTGTGTGCCTGATAGTTTTGGCCTCTTAAACAGCCGTATCTTATACAATTTAGTCAATGACAAAAAAATCATGTTACCCAAATTATTCTGTCTGATAAGGTATTTGGAGCAGGTAATTTCAGGAATTTTTTTCTGTCTAAATGGATATAATAATCAAGAAGACACTTGTAGAAATAATTCCATGCAGAGTCATAGGGAACAGCTTCAAGACTTAAATCTTAATTACATCAGAACCAGTTATAGACATAGTTGCCTAAACTCGAAAGTTTTCAACAGGTAAAAAAAAAAAAAAAAAAATGAAGCATTTTAAAAACAACAATATTCAACTATTCAAATACTGATTATTTTAGATTTATGCCTTTAATATTCTAAATGAAGCCCATTGGTCAAAATAACAGTGATTCAGCTTTTAGGTTCTGAAATCAGATATTCTGGGTATGAATCCTGGCTTTGCCACTGTTGGGAGCTGTGTGGACTTGGGAATATTTGTAAATAAGCCTCAGTTTCTGCAGCTATAAAGTGGATATAGTAATCTACTCCAGATAGTCGTTTAGAGGATTCACGAATTATATATGGAAAGCCACTTAGCCTAGTGTCTGGACTTAATAAGTCCTGGTAACTTTTATCTAATATCTTTATTATTATCTATATTATAAGCACTTATTCTATATACCTACAATAATTATATAATGTGAGATTATACCAAATATTATACCAAATGTATCCTCATTCTAAGGAGAGTATAGAGTTTTCACAATGATGTGAAAAACCCTTCCAGAGAATCAATTTTATTTACTACTTATTATGAAGTTCCAAAGAATATTTGTAAGCAAACAGTGATAAGTGCCCTCACCACAGCATTGTTTGTGGCTAAATTAAAAGTTTTGTCCTCACCTTTGAACATTTAGTGGGAAATCAGGGAGTGTCCAAGTGAATGCACAAGCTAGCCAAGACTCCATGCCTCTCAAATCCCCCACAGCCATTTCACATAGAGAGCCTTACCTTTGAGGCCAAATTGATTTCTTCATTCAACAAAAGAGTTATTTAATTCCAGACCTTCTACTAGATGTAGACAATGTAAACACGGACAGGAGAGTACTCTGCTTTTAACCTCTTAAGTTCTGCTTAGCTATTTTAAGAGAAGGTCAGAATTTGGAGGCTCCTGCTACACAAGGGCTTGTTTCATTCTCAACCCTCACTTGTTTCCCAAAGAACCAGGGCTGATGTGCCCCTTGCCCTGTTCTCCAGCTCTGCCTTCTGCAGTCATGAGCTTTTGCTTCCTTCTTTCCATTACTCATGCTGAAACAGAGTGCTCTGCATCTGGTTTGGTTCTGCAGCCAGAAAATGTGCAGTTCATATGCTACACATAAAAATGTAATTAATGTCATCCGTCACAGTTGCAGGACAGGCTATACAGCCAGCTTGTAATAATCACTTTATTTAAGCACCTAATCACAAGGTGTTATTTACCAATTTTAAGAACGTTAATAGAAGTATGTAGTTTGGAGGTATACCATCAAATGGTGGCATTTGAATATGTTAGGTTATCTCTATGGGTTTTAAGTTACTTTGAAATCTGTCATTTCCCCAAAGATTGTTTTAAAATCATTAATCCATTTTGTTTCTTCACCAATAACAATATCTGTAAGCTGCCACTTACTGAGTTTTAGCTATGTGCCAAGCACTGTACTCTACGTTTTCATAAATTAGCTCACATATTCTCAGAGCTACCCAGTGAACAGGTATTATATCCACACTTCAGGGATAAGGAAACAAAATGCTCAGGAGTATAAATTGCAGCATCAGGCTGACTAGCATGTATTCTTGTCTTTGCCCATATGTCTTAGATAGTTCATAGCTGCTATGTACTGTGTTGGTATTTTTTGGTGGTAGAGATGTCACCCAATGCATAGGGTCAGAAATTTCTGAGAAATAGGACACTATGGTTCTTGTCCTAGTCATTTCTTACGAAAAGACTGAAGAATGATATTCTGGGAAGAGGCACGACATTTGTCAATCATCCAAGTTATAGGGAGGGATTCAAAGCAGCAGAAACTGGCCCAAAGCCAGTGAGAATAACCCCTTTTTGGCATAAGTGCCATAGGTTGTCAGAGTCAGACTCACAGAAATTCAGTTGACTCACTTTAGGTATTGCTGACTGTGTGGCTTAATCTGAAAGAAAGGAGAGGTTACTAGTAAGATTCATACTTATTTTTTATTTTGATCAAAGACAGCCATATTCTATTTAAATACCCCAACATGAAAAAAAAAGCAAAGATATTTTATGGAGGAGAAAATCTGTAGTTTCAAATACACCATTTAAAATAGGTTAATATTCAAACATGTTTTAGTAGAAGTTAATGAAAGATACCACTTGACTACAGATCTCTAAGGCTCTGACCTTGTTTTTTTTAAAAAGAGGCCCATAAGTTAAAAGCATCTGAAAACTACCAATCTCTATATGTGAAAAAAGAACCTATTTCTCTTTGAATGTAAATATATTTATATATAGATTGTAGAAATTTAGAAAACGCTATAAATATAAAAAGAAATAATAATTACCCTATTAACACTACCTGCTTTTAAATTTTAGGCTCTATCTTTTCACTATTTATATGTATATACATATACTTAAATATGTATGTATATATTTTACAGAATTGAGATTTCATTCTATATGGCTTGGAAAGGTGCCATTTTCATATAGAATATTCTTAGCATTTCTCACATCTGGAAATAGGCTACCTCATGACTACATAGTATTTTACTATGTGCATGGCCATGTTAGTTTTCTGTTGTTAGACATTTAAATCTATGATTTTTTTTCTTATGCTACGTTTTTTGAAGTAGAATTATCAAGTCAGAGGGTGGCCTTTGAATTTTGTTAGAATTTCATGTCTTGAATTAAATTCTTACTGTTTGCTTTTCTGGAGTAATGATGGTCATGGTTGTCATGTACAAACAAGTCATATATTCACTGAAAAATTAATTGACTTTTATTAGCAGTAAGCTACCACATATAATTTAGTATACTTATATAACAGTAATAAATAATATAACAAGAAGAACTTTTCCAAAGCATTTTAGTGCAGTGTTGCAGAAGAATTAAATGGTATTCCGGTGGCCTCAAGGGGCAGCTTAATTATTGATAGGGCCTGGATAAATAAGAATAGTTCAAGCTAACACTGCTAGCTGGTTCTCTTCGGTTTTATCAACCCTATGACTAACTTTTTTTTTTTTTTAAGAAATAAGCCAAAACTAAACTATCATTTTTTGCAATGATGTAATTTTCTGAAATATTTTAGAAAATATTTTTAATTTGTATTTATAAATTGCTTATCAGGATGGCAAGGACATAATAAGTGCTCTCTGAATAGCAATTATTGGTGCTGCTGTTCTTGGAGTTACATTGTTGCCTTTATTATTTAGTAACAACAGAATATGTGTGATTGGCCTGGCTTTAATATAACAAGAGGAAGTACTGAATACTGAAGGCAACTGTAATACAATGGTAAGTATTTGAGTATCTAAACACAGAAAAGGTACAATACGATTACAGTATGCAAGATAAAAAATGATACACCTGCATAGGGCAGCTCCATTCTAATCTTATGGGACCACCGTCATTGAGTACAATAACATGCTATACAGGATTGTAGCCTAAGAGCAATAGATTATACCATATAGAACAGGTATATAGTAGTCTATACTATCTGGATTTGTGTAAGTACACTCTGTGATGGTCACACAACGATGAAATCGCCTAATGATGCATTCCTTAGAATATGTCTCTGTGGTTAAGTAATGCCTGCCTGTACTTGAACTCATAATTACATTGAGATAAGTGGTCAAGGAATACTTGAAAACTTATTTTTTAGCTAAAATTAAAATCTAGAAGGGTAAATTGTTTTAAATGGATATCTCTAAGTTACTTTTATTTTCTTCTGTTTGCTTATCTGTAGTTTTTGATTTTACACAGTGAACATGTTGTATAATAAAACACACAATAAAACAGTTATTTTTTGTAAACTGAAATCTGAAGGAAAAGTTTGGTCCAGGTATACCAGTGTTTGTTTGCTGTAAAGGAGTGGGAAAACTCTATCCAGTAAATAATTCATCCCCAAATGCTGCTTATTAATGGAGAATCTGCCTATTCTCCGGGTCCAATTGAAAATTACACTTGGATTATGCACTCTTAAGATGGTTAAAATAGGAACACATGAAATCATAGGACTTCTGATTATGACAGCAGATTCTACATGGGCTCCAACCACCTTACTTCCCAAAGTATCTGTTAAATGACCAATCAAATACATAAATAGGAAAAACTAGAATAATTATTTCAACTTCAAGCAGAGCCTATCACTCTTTTGCCCAAATCTTCTAATGACTCTCACCACACTCAGAGCAAAAGTCCACATCGCCACCTCCCTTCCCCAGCTTTATTCTTCTTTATAGCACTTATCCCTTTGTGACATACTATATATTTACTTAATTATTTGTTGACTTTCTGTCCCCTCAATTCCAGTGTAAGTTCCTACGGGAAGAGACCTTCGTGTTGTTCACTGAAACAATGACTGGCACAAAGTAGGTGCTCAGTAAATATTTATTGAATGAATAAGTAATGAATAAAGATTTACTTCTGCATTAGAAACCAAAGACAGTGGCATTTACATAACAGAAGTTTCAAGGCATTTCAGCAAGACTCAGTATTAGCAAGGCTATATTTAAGCAACACTACAATGTACAACCTACTTCCTGAGTGAAAGAAATCAGAGTGCGTCCTAGTAGTAACCTACCTTCACAAGTCAGCTAGGAGGACTGATGATGCTCATCACTGGAGCATCCTCTCTGTTCTATCACAGATTGGTAGCCTTGGGACCGTGGCATTAAAAAGCACCACACTTTGCTCTAAGCATCCATAGGCACCATGAAATTCACTGGAAGGTTCGCATGGCACAGATTCCCACCTAACTCTCCCAACTGAAAATTGCTCTTAGGCTTATTTATATTCTTTTTCATCATTACTTGAGATATTTGGAAATCCAGTCTACATAAAAATTACTCAAGAACTGTCACTCAAAATCAAGCTCAGCCTCCCATTTGACTCTTAAGACAATATCAGGCAAGCATGAACTTCCTTAGAGAGATAATTATGCACATACTTACAGGGATAAGTATGAATAAACAGAGAAGAATACATAGTTCCTCTAAATACATGCTATAGTTTATTCATTCATTCTTCAGTAAGTACTTATTGAAGCTTTCTTTGTCTCAGGCATTTGTCAAGATGTTGGGGATACAGCAGTAACCAACACAGGCCTTCTCCTTGCCCCTTGGATCTTACAGTGGGAGAGTACAGACAATTACAATCTTAATTACAGAACAGCATGTTTATTGTACAGTAAGGGGAGAAGCCCCTTACTACTTATGACTTAGAGATGAGGAAAGCTGCAATTTGAATCAGTTATTAAGAGTTAGCTGGAAAATGGTGGTAAAGGAGCAGAAAACTCTTCCAGGAAGAAACAGCATGTGTGAAGAACCACATGCCATGAGAGATTTCATGGAGGAAAAGGGTGTTCTTTGTAGGTAACTCAAAGAATGGGAGAGGGCAGATGGCAACAGAGATGATTGGAGAAATAAGAAGGAGTTGAAATTAAAGGCCATGTTGAGGAGTTCGAATTTATCCTAAGAGCAATGGAAAGCCATTCACAGGTTTAAACACGATAGTGACGTGATCCACTTTCAGTGTGCCTGGAGTGTGGAGAGTGGATTGAAAGGTAATAAGACAGAAAGTCTCAGTTTGCAGCTCTTGGAACTAATCCAGATGAGAGATGAGGATGCTCTTCCTTGGTTGTGGCAGTAGAAACAGAGGAGCAGGTGGATTCGAGTGGTGTGTTGGAGATAGAATATGTAGGCCTGGGTAATTGATTGGCTGGGTGGGAGAGGAGAGAGATGTAGAGGGAGCAATCAGAGGTGACACCCAGGCTTGGGCAGTTGTCAGGGTGATAGGCGTCATATGAGAGGAGAAGGCTTGGGACACAGAGGCTGTGATGGGAAAGGGATTATGGAAAACATGGTGTTTACTTTTGGGTGTGCCTGTGGATAACTGGGTAGAGAAGCCCCATAAGCAGACCAAGAACTTCAGGAGAGATCAAGACTAGAGAGTTGGGAATCTTCCACCTTTGGCAGGTCATTAAAATCTTGGGAGTAGCTGAGATAAACCAGGGAGAATATATAGAGTGAGGAGGGAAGAGTAAGAAAAACTCGCAGCAAAACTAGGAATTAAAGGATGAGAAGAAGAAATGTATCCTATAAAATGAATGAGAAGGATCAGCCAGAGAGGTGAGAAGAAACACAGGTCAGTGAGGTGTCCGGAAAGCTAAGTGAAGAAAATGCTGCTAGGAGGGAGTGGTCAATATGCAAAGGTCCATGATGTCCACTGAACTGAGCAGCAAAGGGTCATTGGTTATCTCTGTAAGAGCAGTCTGGGCAGAATGGCAGATGTTGAGCGAGCAAGTTAGCATAGCAAATGTGGACAGTATTGTCTAGAAATTTGCCTGTAAAGAGGAGGAAAGATAAGGGAAGTATTTGAAGAAGAACATTGGTCAAGAAAGGTAGTGGTGTGTGTGTGTGTGTGTGTGTGTGTGTGTGTGTGTGTGTGTGTGTGTGTAAAAAAAACAGGATGTTAGGACAAACTAGTTTAAAATGTGGAGGAGGGCCAGGCTTGGTGGCTCATGCCTGTAATCCCAGTGCTTTGGGAGGCCGAGGCGGGAGGATCACTTGAAACCAGGAGTTCAAGACCAGCATAGGCAACATAGCAAGACATGATTTCTGAAGAAAAAATATCTAAAAGTTAGCCAGCCATGATGATATGCACCTCTACTCCCAACTGCTGAGGAGCCTGAGGCGGGAGGATTGCTTGAGCCCAGGTGTTCAAGGCTACAGTAAGCAATGAATACACCACTGCATTCCGGCCTGGGCACCAGAGTGACACCCTGTCTAAAAAAGTCCAAAAATAATATGTTGAGGAAAAGGAGCCACAAAAAGGGAAGCTTGACATGTTAGGAAAGAACAGGTATAATTGATTGATCCAAGACTCTGCCAAGGGGGCAGGTAATGGGACCCAAAGGACAGGCAGAGGGATTAGCCTCTGGCAAAAGACTGTATTTGGAGATGAAAGAAGAGTTGCTATGGACGCGGGATTCCCTATTCCTGTTTCTTTGTGAAGTTAGAAGTGATAACATCTCATATGCAAGAGGAGAAGAAAGAATGGTCTATTGGGAAAATAAGGTTTGAGAAAAAGTAGAAAAGATTTCAACCAACCCTTGGAGGGACTGAGAATTAAAAATAAAAGAAATATGATATGAAAAAGAATCCCCACTTGAGAAAATACCACAATATGAAAATAAAATATGAGTTTTCAAACAAACTTGCTGAAAAGACACACACACGCACGCACACACACACGCACGCGCGCACACACACACACACACACACACACGTACTACTTTCAAGCCTCAAGCTTGCATGACGTCTACCCAGCATTCCATAAAAACATCCTCTTTTCAAAAAGAACACAGATTAGGTCTTACATATAATATTAAATGTCAGAAAACAATGGAGCAAAACCTGCAAGGACAATTGAAGGAAAGTTACAACTCCAAAATTCTAGATACAACCAAGTTGTTATTCATTTTAAAAAGCAACTGAAGAGCAATCTTAAATATGTAGTATACTTTCCTGAATACACACTTAGTTTGGGTAGATTGTGTGCAAAGTTAGCATTTTCCTTTTATCAACTCCTGAAGTATTTCTTGCCCACAGTGACTTTGGGTTTGTCCATATGACTTGCTTTGGTCAATGGGACAATGGTAAATGTGAAGCAAGCAGATACTTGAAAAGTGCTTCCACATTGTGGCCTGCCCTCTTTTGATGTTTTTGGACATGTAACACATTATCAAGTCCTAGCTAGCTTGCTGGATGAGGCGCAAGACTACATGGAAGGCAACTGAAGCCTCCTAAGTGACAGCCAGCCAAATATTACACATATAATGAGGACATCTTAGATTATCCAATTGCCATCTGACCCCAGCTGATTGCAAATGCAAGAAAGAACACAGCCAAGCCAGCTCAGAACAGAAGAATCTCCCAGCTGGCCCACAGACTCCTGAGTTAAGTAAAGTGTTGCTTAAAGCCACTAAATTTGGATGTTTCGTTCCACAGCAAAAGTTAAATGATACACTAGGTAAAGACCTGTGCCCTCCCCAAAAGGTAGATGAAATCAAAAGATAAAAATAGGTTTTGGGTAAATTGACTAAGTATACTCCACCATGCCTTTCCCACTGAAGGCATTTTTAAAAACACTGAATACCTGCAGCAGTTTAAAAACTGAAAATTAAATAGTAGCAGGTAGTTAGGAGAAGAAGACCAGATTTTTAAAATTCCACCAAATTGGCATTATGTTTTCCACTGCTTTTCCTTCAGTATCCTCCAGCCTAAATGCAAGGCAACTAGAAACCTGGAAGTAGACATTGGACTTACATAAACATAGAGGGCTGTAGGAGAAGCTGTTAGCTGTGACACAAAAAGCAGAAAAGAGAAAATAAAGATGATCCCAAATTTTTCATTTTTCTCGCTACTTCCTCATGCCCCAGTCACCAGACAATCCCAAAATGGCAACAGCAGCAGTGACACCAGCAGAGGCCTACAACTACCTACAACTCTGAAATAGAGAAACTTTCCTCCCTGATCAGAGGAGCTGTGATCCAAGAGGGTGGGGCAACAACCTGTTGTTTTATTTTCTGTCTGTCCTGCTGCCACTTGGCCTCAGATGTGGACACAGTCATAAGGAGTGTTTAGTAGATTAGAATAACTAAAGCCCCAACTTTCCAGTTAGAGCAATGAAAAGGGGAGCCCTAGGAACCAAAAAGTACTGGGGAGATTTCAGAAGGGGTAAAGATTAAGAAAGCAACACCATGAAGTTCTTTATGAACTGCTGAATCCCTAAGCTATACATGAATGGGACTAATCCTAGACACAAACCTACCAAAGACTTCGAGAATTGAACTATAGAATAGGAGCATTGTGTGAGTTCCAGAGAGGCCACTTTGTGGTGCATCTGCAGGACAGGTACAAATAGCACTGCAAAGGTGTTGGAAACAATTAACAATAGGATACTGGTCAGAATTTGTATTCTGAATCCAACCAGATTGATTTTGTGATAGAATAAAATTATCAGAATTCTGTATATGGTTTAAACAAGATTTGGAGTTTCATAATATTCAGAATATCCAGAATACAATCCACAATTACTCAGCATACAAAGAACCAGGTAAACTTCAACTTCCATGAGTAAAAAAATTGATAAACATCAAATTCTGAGATGACACAGATGTTTGAATTATCTAACAAAGATCTAGGGGTGTGTGTGTGTGTGTGTGTTGTGTGGTGTGTGTGTGTGAGAGAGAGAGAAAGAGAAAGAAAGGAAGAAAGGGAGGGAGGGAGGGAGAAAGGAAGGGTCTCACTCTGTTGCCCAGGCTGGAGTGCAGTGGCTCAGTCATGGCTCACTGTAGCCTTGAACTCTCCAGGCTCAGGTGATCCTCCCACCTCAGCCTCCCAAGTAGCTGGGACTACAGGCGTATACCACCATGCCCAGCTAATTTTTGTTATTTTTTTGGAGATGGGGTTTCACCATGTTGCCCAGGCTGGTCTTGAACTCCTAGGCTCAAGTGATCTGCCCACTTTGGCCTCCTGAAGTGCTGGGATTACAGGCATGAGGCATTGTGCCTGGCCACAAAGACTTTTAAAGCAACCACGATAAAAATGTTCCAAGAAGTAAGGGTGAATACTCTTGAAATGAATGGAAAGCCAGGAAGTTTCAGCAAAAAAAAAAAAAAAAGTATAAATGGAAATTTGAGAACTGAAAAATGCTGTAACTAAAACAACAACAACAAAAATTCATTAGATAGACTCAATATCAGAATGGAGATAACAGAGGGAAAAATCAGTGTATATGAAGGTAGATTAACAGATACTACCTGGTCTGAACAACAGAGAGAAAAAATATTTTTTAAAAAATGAACAGAACCTCAGGGACTTTGGGAATGATACCCAAATGTCTAACATTTGTGTCATCAGAGGCCTTGAAGGAGAGGAGAAAGAGTGTGGGGCATAAAAATAAAACTAGTTGAAAAATAATTGCAATAAAATTTCCCAAATTTGGCAAATGACATAAACCTACACATTCAAGAAGCTCAGCAAAACCAAACTAGATGAACCCAAAGGAGTCCATACCTACACACATCATAATAAGACTAAAGACAAAGAAAAAAATATTGAAAGCAGCCAGTGAAAAATGAAATATTATTTTGGGGGGAACATTAATTCAAATGGCTGTGAGACTCTCAACCCACTAAATGCTAGCAGCACCTCACAGGTTGTGACAACCAAAAATGTCTTCAGACAAGCCAAGTGTCATCTGGGGGCAAAATTGTCCCCAGCTGAGAAACATTGATGTAAGTTAATTGAGTCTTCCATCCTAGTTTTTTTTTAAAGAAATATTCCAGTTTGGCTTGTTTTCTCATCTTAGGGTTTGCAAGTCCAAATTCAATAAATAAACATGGGGTAGGTCAGAAGGCACCCAGTCCCTCATGTCCCATGAAAAAGGAATTTAAAAATATTGTTCAGTACCAAGTTTATTCCATTTCAGTTATTTATAAAAGATGAGCACTTAATAAAGTTCTTATTCTTTTTTTGTTTTTGTTTTTGTTTTCGCTTGAGACAGAGTCTCGCTCTGTCACCAGGCTGGAGTGCAGTGGCGTGGTCTCAGCTCCCTGCAGCTTCCACCTTCCGAGTTCAAGCAATTCTCCTGCCTCAGCCTCCCAAGTGGCTGGGACTACAGGCGCCCGCCACCACGCCCAGCTAATTTTTTGTATTTTTAGTAGAGACAGGGTTTCACCATGTTGGCCAAGATGGTCTTGATTTCCTGACCTCGTGATCCGCCCACCTCGGCCTCCCAAAGTGCTGGGAATACAGACGTGAGCCACCGCGCTCGGCCCAATAAAGTTCATTTTCAAAGAGGCATAGACACATTGAATCCTTACCCATTCTTCTCATCTGAGAAAGAAGATGCTGCTTTAAGAAAGGCATTGATGAGGAGAGAACATTCCTACCATATGTTGAGGTGTCTGCCGTTGAGTCAACAAATTCTAAAGCACGTAAGAACAGTATTCTGGTTGCTAGCCAACTTTCTTACCAGTTGAAGACTATGTTTCATACCACATGGTAGGGATTCTAAAAGATTTTTCAGCAGCTGTAAGAAATGCCGTATTGGGGGAGATTGCACATATAGCAAATATTTGAATTAAGAAACACTTGTGATACCTTGGAATATATCAACCTAAAAATACGCATTTGCAGAAGAGATACCGAATATGGCTGTCAGATTTATTTCAGTACCATTTAAATCTCAGAAGAAAAAAAAATTATTGTGAGTGAAGCAGTTAAATAGGAACAAGAAAATTTACCAACTAAATACTTTGTATGATTCACCTAGAAGCCTATAAAAAAGGAAAGATCTTGACACTGGATATATGAACTATTTAGATTGAGAAAAAATAATGTTCAATAATTAGCAGTAAATAAACACAAGCACTACTCTACTTTTTAAACGTTAAACAGTTTCAAATGAACACATGGAACCATAATTGGCTAATGTGCTGGCTTGAATAAACATGTCCATAAAAGTTTTATCTTAGCTGGGCACATTGGTTCACACCTGTAATCCCTGCACTTTGAGAAGCCAAGGTGGGAGGATTGCTTGAGGCCAGGAGTTCACACCAGCCTGGGCAACATAGCAAGACCCCCATTTTACAAAAATAAAAATTAAAAAATAGCTGGTCATGATGGTGTACGTCTGTAGTCCCACCTACTTGGGAGGCAGAGGCAGGAGGCTTATTTGAGCCCAAGAATTCAAGGCTGCAGTGAGCTATGATTGCACCACTGCACTGCAGCCTAGGAGACAGAGCAAGATCCTGTCTCTTAAAAAAAAAAAAAATAAATAAATAAAAGTTTTAACTCTTTAGCTCCAAAGATGGAGATTGCACAGATCTACTATTATAATCAACTTTTATTATTTAACAAGATCTAATCACTCTACCGAAGAAGTCATGACAAATCCATAGTAACTTATACTTCTCTTCCCTTTTTATTTTTTCTGAAACCTAACTTTACTGAAATCAGCTTTTTCCCAAAACAGAATAGGCATTATATTTCTTTCTTTATTCAACAAACCTCTATTGATAACCTTTATGTGATAGGCACAGTGGTGGCTACTATGGTCACAAAAGTGAGTAAGACACAAATCTTCAACTGGTACCCCCATAGGAACTTAGACTCTAGTAAGGAAAGGAACTAACTATAGACATAAAAATTACATTACAAATTGGTAACTGCTCTTAGATAGATAGGACCTAAGACCATGAGAGCACAAAGGATTGAGTAAAGCATTCTGGCTAGAAGAAAGGCCTCACAGAGAGAGTGACATTTAATCAAGCTCTTAAACTTGGTGGGGTTTTACAAAGGAACCGGGGGAAGTACATTCTTCCATACTGGCAGACCAGCAAGGACAAGGCTCTGAATTTCTGATCCAGCCTAGCACACATCTAGGAAATGAAGCTAGAGAAAGATAGGGTAGATAAGATACCTGGTGGCCCCTTAACAGCAATGAGTTTTAAAGATGAATCAGGCCACTTCTGTGCCTAGAGCAAATGCTCATATCTCTTACCTAGCTGGCTGCTGTTAGGAGTGTAGCCTATGGCGTGATGAAGGATAAACAGTGAGTAACAGCTGTCTGAGGTCTAGAGAGGCAGGCTGTGGAGGGCACAAGAATTTGAATCTCAGTTTGAGGAATTGGTATGTTGTTATCTAAGCAATTAAGGATGCTAAGAGAGCTTTAAAGCAGATATATGACTTAATCAGCTTTGTGAAGCATTTGAAAGCATTGGAATGGGAAGAAACATGTCTAGGGGAACCTGATGAGGAAGCTGTTGCATTAGTAATCTGGGTGATAATTTTTTATCCTATCATGTGAATTGTGGCCAGAGCATAACTCTATACTTATAATGACATTGCCTTCAAAAAGTTCTTATTGTTGTCAACCACCAGTGTGTCCTGGGGGGGAAAGAAGAATTATCATTAGTGCAGATTAATAATGAGTTGAATGGATTTTTGCTGTTGACTTTTAAAAGCCCTGTTAGTAATTTAAATCCAGAGTATTTTTATTCAGTCCATCCTATTCAGATTTTCTTAAGGCTTCTACTTCTTTAGCTGATGGATCTTTAGCTTATTGGGAAAAGAAAAAGAATCTAATCCGGATTCCTAGATTCTTGAACTTATAATAACTATGCAGACATGGATTTGGACTGACTCCACCAAACAGGGCAATCACAAATAGTAAATACAAGTTACTGAGTGGCCTGTGTTGCTTCCTAATCCTCCCAAGATCTTAGCTTCAACCCCTTGAAATATAAAAACTGGTACTTAATATCACTAGCTGGAAAATAATGAACCATTACCTGTGAGGCAAGGAGAATTTGCTCTGATTTCTGTAAACTGTGTCATATAAGACAGTGGTCCCCAACCTTTTTGGCACCAAGGACTGGTTTCATGGAAGGCAATTTTTCCAAGGGCAAGGGGATAGTTTCGAGATGAAACTGTTCTACCTCAGATCATCAGGCATTAGATTGTCATAAGGAGCACATAACCTAGATCCCTTGCATGCACAGTTCACAGTAGGGTTTGTGCTCCTATGAGAATCTAATGCTGCGGCTGATCTGACAGGGGGCGGAGCTCAGGCATTATAATGGTGGCTCACCCACCACTCAGCCACCACTCACCTCTTGCTGTGTGGCCCAGTTCCTAACAGGCCACGGACTGGTACCAGTCCATGACCCAGGGGTTGGGGACCCCTGATATAAGGAGCAGGTAAAGACATTGGGAATATTTAGTACAGAGAAAATAAGTCTCAGCTAGGACTCAATATTTGAAGACCTGTCATAAAGAAGATGGTATCAGCGTACCTACTCTATAAGGCTATAGGAGTTAAGACCAATTGGAGGAACTTAAGTAGAGACAGGTTTACTTTATCCTAAGAAAGACCTTCTAACAGTCTGAAGTCAGCAAGGCTATCTCACATCTAGAGTTCTGCTTTGTTGCAGTTTTGCAATATTCTCTGGAAGGGACTTTATCTTCCTTAATATAGTACCACAAACACAGTTGAGTATTCTAAAAAGTAAATCTTGAATTATGTTGAGTTGACTAAGACATTCTGATTTGAAGGTTTATATGAATAGACTGCTGCGTTCGACTTTAGAAAAACAAAGTGTCTTCACGAGATAAAACAAAGATAAGATGCTGAGCTAATAATGGCATCATAATAACAATAAGAGATAATACTTATGGAATGCTTAGTATGTGCCAGACACTCTGTTAAGCACATAACCATGGGCATGTTATTTAATCCTTTTAACAACCCTATGGAGTATATACTGTGATCTTTCCCTATTTTACAGCGGAAACAGCTCAGAGAAGTTAAATATATTTAAACAGATATTTAAATAGCTTGGCCCTTCTTGAAGGTTTTGGGGGTTTTCCCCCTTAAAGTGCCTGTCATCCCATGTGCAATTGCCCATTAGCCACAAGCATTTTTAAAATTTCTCTGATTGTATTCAGCAACCCAAGTATCTTTGTCAAAAAGATACTTACTCCATAGGAATGTTTTTCTTTTTCTTTTTATTACGGTACCTTTACTTACATCTATTGTCAGATTGGTGACCAGTTACCTGGCTGTAGTTCTGAGATGGTGCTATTCGGCCAAATGTCAATCTTTAAAGGAAGTTTCTGATTTCGTTTAAATTTTTAAAGATCAGTTAGTTTATTTAAAAAGTGTGGGTATAGTTGCAGAGTGATATAGAGATTTTGCTTGGCTTAAAGTATTTGAAGATGCGTAAATCAGCCTGGATTGAAATTGTTTTGATTACCTCTCTGTGTCTCTCCTAGACTGTAAGGCCACTTTTCTTTCCTAAACACATAGGAGACACTCAGTAAAAATTAGTAGAATTAATGAGTTAATGCATGACTATGTGAATGAATGAGCTTACTTCAATATCTCAAAGAATCTCTGCCTTTTGCTTGCTAATCCAATGGATGACTCGTATTATAAATGAGCAAATTTCCTGCTTGTTGATTTGCTTAGTCCCTAGATTTTTCTTACCACAGTGCTATTAAGACTAAGGTTATGGGTTTCCTACACAATGTGGTCTAATTTGCTTCATTACATAATATACTTATAATCCCAGCCACCTGAGTTGTAGATGTGAGCTTTTGGTCACACCAGGGAGTGGTATAGCTTTGGATCTCTCACAATTATGGCTGTCACAGAAAAGAAGGCCAGTTGGCTTTACTAATAAATTAGTAAGCTCAAGTTCATGCACAAAAGAAGACATATTATTATGGTAATAGTGAGAAATTGCTCATAAAGCTGAGTTAATTGCACTTTTGTGAAGTTCAGCATATTGAAAATGGTTTGGAACTACTTTTTGATATTTTTAGTTAATTATAGTCTGAAACAGTTTTATAACTCATTCTGATTTTAATTAAGTAGGTTTATTTACATCAGCCACTGAGAATTTATATGTAACTGGTTATTCATTTAGTGACGCTGAAAAGGTATTTCCAATTTATCAGCATTTTGAGTAGAGAAACAACTCTTCATGTGTTTCTTGAAGAGCTAGGGAAATGAAGATGAAGACAGTTGTTTCATCGACTTTATTTCCTGTAGGATTTAAATCTCAGTCTTGAATTACTTAATCAGCCCGTTCAAATACTGTTTATATGTGGTAGATTGTGAGTGACTTTGGTGTTGATGACTGTGCACCTTTCAAATTGTCTGCTCGAAGGCTGAACACAGCAACAGCCGACCTTTTTCACCTGGATGTAGAATAACACATTTGTCCAGCAATTCCATTAGTAATTGTAAGAGATGCCCCAGATAGTTCCCTTTATGGTTAAGTTTTGTCTTGATTTGAAATGAAGCTCTGGTTTCTCTGTATTTATGATTCCTTCTAATTTCTCCTTTTCTAGTAGCATGGAGTTTTGTCTAAAAAAAACCTGATTTTTACCCCTTTAGGGTAAAGTAGATCATGAAACTAATTCCATGATAGTTAGATAGCTTCAATACTTAGTTGTGATTTTAGTAAGTACAAAACCATGTCCCTTGACAGTTAGAAGGGAAATGTGCAGAAACACTGTAAACATTACCCAGAAACTTGGTTCAGGCCATCAAGCACAACCCAACTTTCTCCATTAGGCATTTTAGAAGATGCTGTTGCCTGTGTCTTCAGAGTTTACCTGAATTAAGGGAATGTATCATAGAGACACATGAACATGAGCTTTGGAAACTTAAAAGTACACATGCTGTGGAAGTATGGCCTGATCCCTTTAACCAGAATTTACATCCCAAACTGACTGAGCATGAGACACTACCATCATCTGAAACCCTCTCATTAAATATTAAATCTGGTTTTTCTCTTTCTCTTTTACTCCCACGGTGACTCAGCATACAGTCAGGGTTTCTTGACTGGGCATCACAGTAGATTTACTTTAAAAATACCTCTGTAAAAGGCCACAGGCCTTCTGAATGGGTCATTGAATCCAACCACATAGATCACTTGATAGATTGCTCAGTGTACTCATACGTGGTTGTTTTAACTACCCTCTTTGTTCTTCCTCTCCCTCCTTTCTGGGAGGTTCTGGGGGTAAGACTGCAGCCCTCCAGGAATGGGGACCCTGGCCAGGGCCCACCCAATGTAGCATTCACCATAGCACTCCATGTAGAAAGCTGTTTTGGTATGTCTGGCGTCTTCATGAGATTGCAAACTGGAGCACAGAAACCAGTCCTTACTCAGTGCTGTTCATTTAGCAGATGTAGATCCTGTACCTCCAGGGTGCCGAGCACCAAAGTAGGCGCTGGGAATGCAAGGACAATTGTTAGGATGTGGTCCCTGCTCTCAAAGAAACTGTGTTTATGAGGAAAGAAACAAATGTGACAAGCCTGCTAGCAACATTGCAAGTGTTTAATAAGGACCATCTCAATAAAACCCTGTGACAGAAACTATTAGCATTTCCTTTTTGTCAGTGGAAAAACTGAGGCTTTACAAAATTATTTAACTTGTACACAGACTGTAACAAGGTAGTTTGAACACAGGCACTTCAACTTTAGAGTTTGAACTCTTAGCCAGTATACTAGATAGCGTAGAGGTGGTAATAAATTAATGTATTATAAAATCACAAGGAGGGAAAGACCTAATCTCTTTCCTTGAGGGACAAGTTGAAGTTACCAGAAAGTTTTTACAGAATTACATATAGGATTGTACCAGGCAAAGAGAAGGAGGGAGAGTCTAGGAAACAGGCAATGGCTTGAGGAAAGCACAGAGATGGGAAAGCGGGGCCTGAGACTTAGCAGTTTAGGACCAGGCTGAAGGATGGGGTGTGGGATTTGTGGAAAGTGAAGTAGACTAGTTAGGCAGAAGTTATGGATGAGTTAAAAAAAAATTGAACTCTGTCCTAAAATAATATAGCAAGGCTTTCAATAATTTTAACCAGAGGAAGCCTAATTAGATTTTTTTTAATTCTGATGACCTATAGAAAAAAATTGATCAGCCAGAATTGATAAGATTGGTAACTTCTTCAAGGAAAAACAACCAGTGTTAGAGGAACCCTAGATTTCTGACTTGAGTGACATTGTTGTCCTAGAAGCATTGTGATTTCATTATAACCCTTTTAAAAAATAATCTTCTAACATGTATCAGGAGTCTTAAAAATGTTTATACTTTTATGCTAGTAATTTCATGTCTGGGAATTGGCTTAAGCAAATAATACAAATGCAAGATATAGGCCTTTTGAGCAGCATTTATGATATTAGTTCAGAGTGCTTAAAACATATTGGTGAAATTGAATAAAGAAATAAATGATTGACTAGTTGTTAGAAAATAGTGGAAACATTGGAAACAGTACACTTAAATTTAATGTTAATGTACATTTACTAGGTGGTTATGAATCCAGTTGTGGTTCTGAAAATATATAATTACATGTAAAAATATAACTTAAAAAAACAGAATAGGAAAATATACTTAGATCTATGTTTAAATAAACTTGAAGAAATACATCAAATCATAATGGTGGGCCAAGTGCAGTGGCTCACACCTGTAATCCCAGCACTTTGGGAGGCCAAGGCAGGCAGATCACTTGAGCCCAGCCTGGGCAACATGGCAAAACCCTCTCTACATAAAATACAAAAATTAGCTGGGCACAGTGGCGTGTGCCTGTAGTCCCAGCTGCTCAGGAGGCTGAGGTGGGAGAATCTCAGGTGACTGCACTCCAGCCTAGGTGACAGAGGGAGATCCTGTGTCAAACAAACAAAAAAAAATTATAATGGGGGGGATCGTCCTTCTCTTCTCTATTTCTTCAATATTCAATATACTTAGTTCATTTTCATGATGGAAAAAGATTAAAAACTTTGAGACTGTTCATTTTGGACTTATGTTAGAAATATCTGAAACATCAAAATGACAATAAACAGTAAACAATTGGAAATAGGCTTGGAATTAAACTCTGGGTTTATACACTGGAGATATTCAGTAAATGTTAACTGAATTGAAGTTCTGTCCATTTTCCTTCCCCTTGGGTCAGGATCCCAGAATCCTAATGAAATGTATTAGAATATTAGAATTTTTACCATTATTTGAATATATTATTGGGTAACAAAAATTTCTTCCCTAACACAGAAGAAACATTGATTGCTTTTCTTAATACTTATATTACTTTTCTTATGTGGCAATTCTTGTTCAAGGGCCAAGGTTCTGCTGTCACTGCTTGCAAATATTTTAAGTTATTATCTTTTTTTTTTTTTTTTGAGAGTGGGTCTCACTCTGCCACCCAGGCTGGAGTGTATGCTCACAGCTCAAACTCTTAGGTTCAAGAGGTCCTCCCACCTCAGCCTCTCATAGCTGGGACCACAGGTGTGCACCGCCATGCCCAGCTAATTTTTGTATTTTTTCTAGAGATGGAGTTTCCCCATATTCCCCAGGCTGGTCTCAAACTCCTAGGCTCAGACAATCTGCCCACCTCGGCCTCCCAAAGTGCTGGGATTACAGGCATGAGCCACTACACCCGGACTGCTTTCAAATTTTTAATGAAATAGAATCCATAGGTGTATTTAATCTATTAAATATTTTTTTTTCTAATGGAGACAAGGTTTCACTATGTTGCCCAGGCTGGTGTTAAACTCCTGAGCTCAAGTAATCTTCCTGCCTCAGCCTCCCAAAGTGCTAGGATTATAGGTGTGAGCTACCACACCTGGCCTCACTTACCGAATTCTGATGGACTTTTAACAACCCAGATATTTTCTAATTAAAGGATTTCAGTTCATTAGCCTAGTAATGTCGTATGCTAACTGGGCCACACCAGGTGCATTTTGGTTTAAAGATTGCTTCTTTGGGATTCCAGAGTAGCATTTTGAAGAAACAATTGTTTCTCATTGTTACTGTAATAAACTGGAAACATATTTAAAGTGGGGGTAACATGAGGTGCTCCCTCCACTGTTGCCATACCATGAGGACAGGAACCATGTCCCCAGGATTCAGACTAGGACTTGATGTTTTATCCAGCCCAAGTATCTGTGAATACAAGGATGTGTGAATTCGTGTTTCACAAATTAGTCACATAAACTAGTGCTTCTCAGAGCATAGTTCAGTTCCTTGGCAATCTTTGCAGACTAGTGGTGGGAAGAAAATCATTAATTTCTACGTTATTTACTAGACAATGGAGGGTTTGGACTGTCATTCAAAGTGAACAAACAGGCAGAAACTTTGGTGCTGTGTCATGAGGACATCCAAGGGTCTACCTGCTGAAAGGAACTCCACACCAACTTTTCACAAAATCTAAAATTCCCACTAGAGCCTGCTCCTCAAGGGCCTCTTTCATCAGTTACATATACCTTATTATGGGGACTTGAGGAATTATCCATTTCTTAAGAGATGTTTCATTAATTCATTCAATAGCACTGGTAGTAGGACTCCCTGAGAAAATGTAACGTAGGAAGATAGGTTTAATATACACACATGGCAAGGGAATATGGATATAAGAAAAGCTGGAGCATAATCCTTAAGGGCCCTTTGGAATCCAGGGTCACCTGAAGGAATCTAAAGGCCAGGGCAGTGGGGAGGGACATCAAAGTCAACTCAAGCCTCTCCTACAGGGAAGCCAATAGAATCAATGTCAAAAGAGACCACATGTGATGTGGCCTTTTCACTCAAGGGAGTTGCCATGACGAACAGTGTCTGGAAAAATAAATAATGATAATTATGGTGTATTCACTGTGTGTTAGGAACCATTCTAAATACTATGCATGAATCATCTTATTAACACTTACAAGAACCTTGTAAGTACAATGCCTATATTCATTTTACAGGTCAGGAAACTGAGGCATAGGCAGATCCAAAGTCATGGAGACTTCACATTAGGCATTCTGACTCTGTAGTCCTTAGACCTTGCTTTTAAGCATTATATTATACTGCCTGCAGGCAAACTTTATGTATTTCAGGGCCTCTGGGGAATGACAAAAGAAAAATGTAAGTGTATGTCTGGCAGAGCACAGTCTGTCTGTGATGCCAGATTTCTTCTACCTCATTATCTAAAGTCTTAGAAAATATGGAACATACTATGAATTGTCAGCATATGGATACACAGAAGGGAATAACACACACTGGGGCCTATTGGAGGATGGAGGCTGAGAGGAGGGAGAAGATCAGGAAAAATAACTATTGCGTATTAGGCTTGATACCTGGGTGGCAAAATAAGTGGTACAACAAACCCCCATGACACAAGTTTACCTATACTACAAATCTGTACATGTACCCCTGAACTTAAAATAAAAGTTAAATAAAAGAAAAAATCATCTTGTCCTAAGATATTTGGCCTAAGATAGCTTTGAGGACCCTTATAACCACAAACCTAAATCTTTTATCTGACCCAGAATATTTTCTTGGGTTCAGGTTTCTTGAACATAAGGGATTTTTTTGTTGTTATTGTTCTGAAGTCTTAGCCAAGAAATATTTTCTTCTTTTCTTTTTCGTTTTTGAGACAGAGTCTCACTCTGTCACCCAGGCTGGAGTGCAGTGGTGTGATCTCAGCTCACTGCAACCTCTGCCTTCTGGGTTCACGCAGTTCTCATGCCTCGGCTTCCTGAGTAGCTGGAATTACAGGTGTGTGCCACCACACCTGGCTAATTTTTGTATGTTCAATAGAGATGGGGTTTCACCATGTTGTCCAAGCTGGTCTTGAACTCCTGGCCTCAAGTGATCTGCCTGTCTTGGCCTCCCAACGTCCTGGGATTACAGGCATAAGCCAATGTGACCAGCCATCTTTTCTTTTTAGACTTGCTACCTGAAACGTGGGTAGCTGAGCAGAGTTACTTGGTGGCCTTTGATCCCATTAGAGAGTTCTAAATTGTTGGCCCAGATCCTTGAATGAAATCTGATATTAAAATAACACCAAACTGAAGTCATAGGAGATTTGTAGTATAACGTATACCCTCTCGATAATCAAGACATAGGAAAAATAAAATGACTTTCAACTGACTTCATTTTTTTTACTTGTGACTTTCCTTTCACTCTTGAGTGATTTGTAACCCACATCTTCACATATCAGGGACACTGCAAGACATAAAATCCCTAACTCTAATTTGGGATTTTAGAAGCTGCAGAGCTTAGTAAATAGCAGCACTCTCTTAGATACTCCCGGGAAATTCAGTGAAAAATACTGCTAATGAATTTAAATTTCTCAAAGTTCAGTGCTTTGATGCCATCTTCCCACACTATTTTATCTTCCATGAGTCTTCAGTCCATCATATTTGTTTGGCTTTGGTTGAGGCCTGACCCAGTGACCTCATGTTTACAGATGGACTTGGGCCAGGACTAGGACCCTCTTTAAATTCTGCATTCTTGGTGCCCACTTGCCCAAGCACCACACAGGACACCGAGGGGTTGCAGAACTGATTAAGATATGGCCCTTATCCCTAATACTGATAGTCCAGTGAGAGGTACATACATGGACCAGTGGATGTTGTTATTGTTGCGAACTGTAGATTAAGCTATGCTACACTTTTTTTTTCCATTTTCTGTAGCTGACTACGTAATGAACTCAAAATGAGAAAAAAAAGATCATTTGGGTATATGTTTTCTTTAAAATAACTTACAGCTTTTGCTGAAAATAATATTCAAATACTTCTCTATCAAACTCTCAGAATTAGCCTGGGGAAGGTTATTTTAAATGCTGTTTTTTATCAACTGGGTAAAAGAATGATACTCTCCACTTTTTTGTCTTCATTGAAAATAATATTAAATGCAGAGGTAAAAGTTTATGGACCTTGAGTGGACTTACCATTTTACTGCTTTGAAAGTGCTTTCTTGCCAGGCTCAGTGGCTTACATCTATAATCCCAGCACTTTAGGAGACTGAGGCAGGCAGATTACTGAGTTTGAGACCAGTCTGGGCAATATGGTGAAACCCCATCTCTACAAAAAATATAAAAACTAGTTGAGCTTGGTTGCACGCCACCCTGTCTCTACAAAAAATATAAAAACTAGTTGGGCTTGGTTGCATGCCCCTGTAGTCGCAGCTATTCGGGAGGCTGAGGTGGGAGGATCGCTTGAACCCAGGGGTTCAAGGTTGCAGTGAGCTGTGAGCATGCCACTGCACTGCAGCCTGGGTGACAGAGCGAGACCCTGTCTCCAAAAACAAAAAAGTGCTTTCTTAAAATTAAACTTGTAGTCAGTCACATTGTAACTTTGGACAGAGGGAGTTAATTTCCCCTTTGGTTTCTAAGTTAGCTTTTTGGGAATCACACTGTAAACTTTCATGATCCAGTTTATCTTTAATGGTCCTTAGTTCTGCAACTCAACTTTTAAGCAAGCATGATGCTTCAACCTGCTTACTTTTTCTCTCTGTTTGGTAAAGTCTGTCTGGATGGCGGGGGAGCCATTCAACCAAGGTTGTCACTTGTTTGCTCTGTTGATCCTATGGGGACCATCCGTATACAATGTCTAGAGTTTACAAAGGGCCATTCCGTTGAAGATGTTTATTACAGAGCCTTGCTGTCTTTCTGTAGTGTTGGATACATTCCTCTATTTTCAGTCAGTGGACTTTTTAAGATGTAAATAATTTTTAAATATTCTTTTTTATTTTCTTTTTAATTACAGAGCAAAGAGATTGCATTCCAACTTCATGAGGATTTAATGAAGGTTCTTAATGAGCTTTATACGGTAAGTACATAATCTTTCTTCTTTTCTAGAATCCTTGGGTTAGAATTCTGGTTTGTAAAAACACTGCTCATTGTAGTATTCATTCCGAGCCGAAGTGACAATGGATCTTCATCTGCTTGAAATACAGGAACAAGTGGATAGGTGTACACAGCTACATTCCTTTGCCACTCCATCCCAATTTGGAGAAACTGTATTCAGATAAATTATCTATCTACCTATCTGTCTGCATACACATGTATATACACAATTAGCACACTTTAAGAAACTATAGATGTCTCCATAAGATACGTTTTTAACTGGATTGTATGTAATCTCTACATATATTGAATTCGAGAATATTTTGTTTAAAATTGATGCCATTGTGGCCAGGCGTGGTGTAACTGCAGCACTTTGGGAGGCCAAGGCAGGTGGATCACTTGCGGTCAGGAGTTTGAGACCAGCCTGGCCAATGTGATGAAACCCCGTCTCTATTAAAAATGTAACAGTTAGCTGGGCATGGTGGGATGCGCCTGTAATCCCAGCTCTTTGGGAGGCTGAGGTGGGAGGATCACTTGAACCCAGGAGGCAGAGGTTGTGATGAGCCAAGATCACACCACTGCACTCCAGCTTGGGCAACAACAACAAAAAAATGTTGCCGTTATGGAACTTGAGCAATTTAGGTTGCGTTATTCTGGTTACTTTCTTTTTTTTCCACATTTTAGTTCAATTAATTGTTTTGTTAATGACATATTGAAACTACTTTTGAAGGATATCTTTTTTTTTTTTTTGCAATAATTTGCTTTTGTGACTTACGTATTATTTAGGGTACTTCATGTAATCATTAAAAGTTAAATAATTTAAAACTACTCTACCAAAAATAACTAACACCTAATGATGTTGCAAGTTGGAATTGGTAATTTACTTATGTAAATATTTTTTCACACTTAATGATCATGTTATTAAATACAAATTTCTTTTGGGGGATATTTTAAGAGAATAAAATAACAACAAATGAGTAATATTAATTTATATTAATGAAAGATATTTGGATTTTTATTGTACAAGTTTATTTTGTTTGTTTGTTTGTTTTTGAGGAGTCTCGCTCTGTCACCCAGGCTGGAGTGCAGTGGCACAATCTCGGTCACTGCAACCTCTGCCTCTTGGGTTCGAGCAATTCTCCTGCCTCAGCCTCCAGAGTAACTGGGATTACAGGCATGCCCGGCAAATTTTTTTGTATTTTTAGTAGAGACGGGGTTTTGCCATGTTGGCCAGGCTGGTCTCAAGCTCCTGGCCTCATGTGATCCTCCCACTTCAGCCTCCCAAAGTGTTGGGATTACAGGCATGAGCCACCAAGCCTGGCCTGAATTGTTTTTTTATAGGCAAACTAAACCTGAAACTCGAAAGCACGTTTCTTGATTTACCAATTCCATTTGTTCCTAAAAAGCCATGTGTGTAAAATACAGTTTTGTAAATTAAATTTTTAATGCTCCTTTGATACTTACTAATTAAAGAAACTTGTAAATTAAACTTTTATAAAATGATTCTTTATAAAATGAACTTTCTAGTTTTTTTCTATGTGTGTGATAAATCTATTTTTATAAAGCACATTTACTGCATCTGTACATATACATTGAATTGACAGTTTCTAGGTGTTAGTTCCTCCTTCAGAAACTTTCCACGCTCCATGCAACCTACAAAAGCCTCAGGTTAAGAGATTAGATCTATATACCAAATGCTTAATGAAACTGATTTTTATGTGATAAAGGCCAATTTCTAGCTCCTGCCTTATGTGATTTGTTAGTTTCTGATACCCTAAGGTATCAACCATTTCTAGAAGCCCAGTAATTTAAAAGTAAAATGACCTTTGTATACCTGAGACTTCCAAAGAGGAATAAGCAGAAATTCTGTGTTGTCTTCCATTGAACTCTTTTAAGATGAGGACGTTGTGGCACTTTCCTTGAGGTTCCTTTTGCTTAGACATTGTTTTACCTAGAAATAGAAATCAGTCCCTAACACCTTAAAAAAAATAAGTCTGCTGGTTGTCATGTCATGATAGGTTAGAGCCTGTTGATTATGGTCTGAAAATAGTAGTAGTAGTAAAGACAACAGTGGCAAAGATGAACTTCACCACTGAATACAGGAAAAGTCAATAGAGTGTCCTGAAAATTTTATCTCAGTGAGGGATATGTATAATGAAATTTCTCCTAGATCCAGCCTATCGATTGCACCTAGACATTTTGCAGACTCTGTAGCGTTCAAGTAAGTAAGCTGACACCTCAGAACTCTTATCAATATCAGCCCGAAAGCCGAAAGAGCCAGGTTCTACCAAAGGCCACCAGGGTTGGAGTGACCCTATCACAGTCATTTAACCTCTCCGAATTGGTCGAGGAATTAAGGGATAGGGCAGACAAGTAATGAGGTTTTAATTATGTCATCTGTAGATCACTGCTCCTGCGGAAAAAATTTACTTTAATCAGAGAGCATACTCAGCAAGGCCAGAGGTCATGTTCTGTGGCGAGAGAACTTCATATCACTCATGCACACACACACACCCTCTCCCTTTTTATTCTAAAAGGAGATGCTATTTGGTCTCTCTTGCACTTTATCTTCAGATACACAAACTCTGTCTTGTTCAAATCAAATCTATCCATTATATTAATACTTACTCAGTTTACATCAGGAAAGAGGCGAGATGAGGCATATTTGAACAGTGGAACAATATTTGGAGGAATGTAGTTTAGGTTCCCCATTCAACCACTCACTGGTATTTTGGTCATGAACAAATAACCTAGTTGCATCGTGCATAGAATTTTGTACAACTGATGATGTAATAGTGATTGTTGAAGTAACAGGTATAAAATACATAGCCTCAGGGAATTGAGGATGCTTTTTAATTGTCTTTTCTGGCAAATATTCACTCCTCACTTGCTCTCAACCCTTGACACTCCTTGGGAGTTGAAAATGAGCAGTTGAGAAGTACACTAACTTCCATGTGCCAGTGGAGTACTTAATTTTAAACTACAGTCAACCTTAGTGGTGGGTGACAGCCTTATGTTTGGACTTCCTTACCCCAGAATATTGCTCCCACAGCAATTGTCGATTTTTTCAAACATTTTATCAGAAGTCTTTGTCTCAAATAAAATATATATGCCCAGGAAGGAGAATAGAGAGAGATGCCCTATGGTCATTTATATGTTAGAGTGAACTGAGTTTTACCAGGCCAGATTGTGTGGATGATAGGGTGGATATGATATCATATGATGATATGATAGATATATAATACAATAGAGCACAGGTTGTGTGGATATGGCACGAAGCCCTGGACTTACAAGCAGAAAACAGGATGGTGGCATTAGAGTGGCTACTGAAAGGAAAGGCTTTGAAGACTTGCAGCTCCTTTTCTATATTTTTGCCCAATCTTGCTTTTATTTGCCGGGGGAAAAAAAAAGGCCTCAAATGGTTTTAAACCTCTATTTGAATTGTTAGGCCACTACAAAAGACAGCCAGAGCAGTTAAGATTAGTTCAGTCTTCACTGGCTACAGTGGCTCATGCCTGTAATCCCAGCACTTTGGGAGGCCAAGGTGGGTGGATCACCTGAGGTCAGGAGTTCAAGACCAGCCTGGCCAACATGGTGAAACCTCATCTCTACTAAAAATACAAAAATCAGCTGGGCGTGGTGGCAGGTGCCTGTAATCCGAGCTACTTGGGAGGCTGAGGCAGGACAATCGCTTGAACCCAAGAGGTAGAGGTTGCAGTGAGCCGAGATTGCACCACTGCACTCCAGCTTGGGTGACAAGAGTGAGACTCCATCTCAAAAAAAGAAAAAAAAAAGAAAGAAAGAAAAGAAACATGATTAGTTCAGCCTTGAAGAACAAAGGTTCTCAAAATAATGGCATAAACCAAATAGATGTTTATATTCTCTCTCACAAAAAAAAAAAAAGACCAAAGATTGACAGTTCAGGCCTGGTATGGAGGTAACATAAAGCCTTGCAAGACTCAAGCTCCTCCTACTGCATTGTTCAGATAAACCCCATTGTAACGTTTGGCCTTAGAATTCAAGATGGTTGCTAGAACTCCAGCCATTACATCTGCATTCATGGCAACAGAATGGAAAATGGGAAGAAGGGCCTTGCCTTTTAAGGAGACTCCATAAAAGTCTCACACAAGACTTTCGTATACATCTCATTGGCCAGAACTTAGAACATGGTCTCACCAGGCTGCAAGGAGGTCTGGGAATTACAGTATTTTAGCTAGCCAGGTCACTGCTAACCAGTTTTTTAAAAATGGGATTCTGTTCATTTGAAAGAGAAGGGGAGTGATTTGTAGCTAACTAGCCATGCCTGCCAGAGTAGCTAAACATTTACCACATGCTGATTATGCTGATTATGTTTGTGCTAGTTATTGCGCTAAGCATATTATTTGCATTATCTCATGTAATCCTCACAGCACCTCTATGAGGTAGTTATTCTCATCATCTTCGTTTGACAGACGAGGAAACTAAGGCTCAGAGGGACTTGCTCCAGGGTGCCCAGTAAGTGATAGGGTGGGATCTCAAGTCCAGGACTGGCTGCAGAACCTCTACCCTTTACTGTCATTTTTATCTCTATTGCCGTAGTTGTGGGGAACTATTTCCTAAATAAGATCTCTAAATGTTAATGCTTCCCCCACAATACAGGGAACATAAGCAATTTATCTTCAGCTCATTTATAGTTTTTAGAATCAATGGCATTAATGTTGCTTTAACAAAATGTAGGTGGCAAATTGAACATGTGGCTCAATGGCAACCTGTACTTCTTAGACATGTGTATTTAAATGATTTAACAGGTGGAATTCATTGGCTAAAAGTGAAAGGGTGAACCAGGATCCCCAGACTCCCTTTCTCAGCCTAATTTGCTAATTCTTTTTGAGTTAAACATTTGAAAGCAAGCTAAAGGATAGAATTAGCAAGTTTGGGAGTAGGGTTAAGAAACCAGGGACACCGTTGTGCTATCATGAAACAAAAGTAACTGGACTGGCAGTCAGCAAGCTTATATTTGAATCCCAGCTTCATTAATTGTTAGTTGTGTGGCACTGGGAAATCATTTAGCTTCTCGGGGCACCTGTATTAGTCTGAGTTCTCCATAGATACAGAACCAACAGAATGGGTGTGTGTGTGTGTGTGTGTGTGTGTGTGTGTGCAAAGTGATTTACTGTAATGAGTTGGCTCCCACAGTTATGGAAGATGAGAAGTGCCAAGATCTCCAGTGAGCAAGCTGGAGATCCAGCCAGGAGGGTTAATGGTATAATTCTAGTCTGAGTTCAGGCCTGAAAACCAGAAAAGCCAATGGTGTAAGTTCCAGTTCAACTCCAGGAAAAGACCAATGTTCCAGCTCAAAGACCATCACACAGAGAGAGTGAATTCTCTCTTACTCAGCCTTTTTGTTCAATGCAGGTCATCAGTGGGTTGACTAAGACCCACCTATATTGGAGGGGGCAATCTGCTTTACCCAGCCTACTGATTCATATGTTAATCTCATCCAGAAACACTCTCACACATCCAGAATCAAGTTTGACCAAATTATCTGGGCACCCCACGACCTAGTCAAGTTGACACATAAAATTAATTATTACAGTGTCTGACAAGGCACAAGGGTATAATGGGGAAGGGTCAATGCTTAAGTTACAGCTCTGTCCCTTTCTGGTGTGTGTGACTCTGTGCCTCAGTTTTCTCATCTGTAAAATAGAGATCAAAATAATACCTCTTAGAGTTGTTAAAAAGAATGAATGTTCTGAAGACAAATGGAAACATTTTGCATGCTTTCTGTGCTAGGCACTGTGAGATGTACTGGTGATATAGCTGTGAATAAAAACAGACCAAGTCCTTCCTCTCAAGGCATTTACATTCCAGGGAAGAGAGAGAGAGGGGCCATAAATAAATGTATAATATGGCAGGTATAAGAGGTAAGTGGAAAAGTAGAGCTGAGTTGGTACAGGTAAAGCATTCAGAACAGTGCCTGTCACACGGTAAATGTTTAAAAAACTTTAGTAGTTAGTGTTAGCCTCCTCATCATCATTGCCCTCTTTATCAGTGGAATGGGTATGGCCCCAGCTTCATGTCAGCCTCACAAAGTAAATGCAGATATCAGGAATGATTTTAACAGTAATTACAGATGGTTTTTTACATATATATGAATTTTTCTTATGATGAATGTATGTTACTTTTGTACCAAAAAAAAAAAAAAAAAAGGAAGGTAACTTCCCTAAGAAACTACATTGATAGTAAATGTTAACGGGGCTGTAATCGAAGAAGTGGAAAAGTGAAAGGCAAAAACTGAGAAAAATAGTGACACAAAGGTTAGAGGGAACATTCAAAACAAAATGTGCCTTCATCGGCTCAGTAAAGAGGTCATATGAAACGGGTTTAAAGTGTTAAGCCCGTCCCACTACCAAAATCTCAAAACGTTATGCAGTATTTTAATAGAAATTAAAGGGCATGATTTGCCCTTTATTACTCTTTCTTTACTTCCTCTAGACTTTACAGCATTACACTCAGCATTTTACAAAACAAGGAGTTGACCACTCTCAGTCAGCTAATTCTAGTCAAGATTAACACAGATGTCATGATAAATCCATGTGAAATTGATTGTTAATTGTGTGTAATTGATTATCACACTCTCTATGCATCAGCAGCACACACAGCTAGCCAGAGTCAAGAGGTAATCTGTCCTCAAGTTCCATTAGATCAAGAGGAAAGGAACTGAGGAAATGAAGATTTATCCAACCCTTTACCATGAGGGCAAGCACATTATCCCATTTATTTCCCGCAGCAGCACTGTGAGGCAGGTATGCCTAATCTCAGGCTTACATGTGGGAACTGGGGCTTGGAATAGTTAGCTCAGGATCATGCAGACAGTAAGTGACTGATCCAAAATCTAAACCCACTTCTGTTCCCAAGGCCCATCAGTTCCTCACTGGGCAGCTGCCTTAGAGAAGGATGTGCAGAGGAGGTGGCAGGAGGAGTGGTAAACCTGAGCTAAAGAATCAGTAAAACTCTCACACTGCATTCTGTGATGGATACTTGTAAAAACATGAGCTTTCTAGACCGTTATATGGGTTACAGAATGGGCAAACCCAAATGACTTTGGGTAATCGGCTTTCATATTAGGATATGAAGCCAGGTGTGGTGATTCATGTCCGTAATCCCAGCACTTTGAGAGGCTGAGCTGGCAGAATCAGTTGAGCCCAGTTCAAGACCAGCCTGGACAACATGGCAAAACCCTGTCTGTCCCAAAAAATTAATAAATGTAGCTGGGTGTGGTGGTGTGTGCCTGTAGTCCCAACTGCACAGGAGGCTGAGGTGGGCAGATCACCTGAGTCCAGGAGGTCAAAACTGCAATGAGCCATGATTGCGCTACTGCACTCCAGCCTGGACTCCAGCCTGGGTGACAGAGTAAGATCCAGTCTCAAAAAAAGAAAGAAAAAAAAATTAGGATATGTTAATTTTTGGTGCAGCCTTTCGTTTAGCTTTAGTGTTATAATGTAAAACTTCCTGTTCAGTGTGCATATGAAACATAGTGGTTACTTCTAAGGATCCATGTCTTGCTCCATTCAGCTTTGTTTTCTTCCTAATGAGCGCTAACTCCAATATGCCTGTATTAGTCCGTTTTCACACTGCAATGAAGAAATACCTTAGACTGGGTAATTTATAAAGAAAAGAGGCTTAATTGACTCAGTTGCCCATGGTTGGGAGGTCTCAGGGAACTTACAGTCATGACAGAAGGCACGTCTTCATAGGGTATCAGGAGAGAGAATGAGTGCCAAGTGAAGGGGCAGCCCCTTGTAAAACCACCAGATCTCTTGAGAACTCACTCACTATCATGAGAACAGCATGGGGGAAACCACCCCCATGATTCAGTTATCTCCACCTGGTCCTGCTCTTGACACGTAGGGATTATTACAATTCAAGGTGAGATTTGGGTGGGGACACAGCCAAACCATATCAATGCTTAACAAATGTAAATGGAGGATGGAGGCTGTCCTGGTACAAACCCAGAGGTGGGCTGAGTAACTTTCACAGGAGCGGTTTAAAAAACAGAGTTGATGTGAGCACAGAATCTAGCCTGGCCTTTATGTATCTTTGAAGCCCTTGTCTCTTTAAAACGTTTAAATAAAAAAAAAAAAAAGCTAATTATTTTTTAGAGGGAATGAAAAGATGCTGTTTATTATTTCAAGCCCTTCCTTGAAAACAGCCTCCGAGGACTGCGGAGGGAAACTTTGTTGGCTGGTTTTGTGAGCCTCCCACAGACCAGGAGCTAATGCATCCTTCTATAAAGAAGAAACATGCCCAAGGCAAGGTTGAAAAGTCATTCCGAGAGCCCAAGATACTTGCCACCTCATATTGGAAGATTTTTCTCTGAGCCTCAAAGAGGTTTTTGACCTTGAGAAGGGAAGAGTGGGGGTTACGTATTTATTTTAGCTCAAGGGCATTTTAAGAATTTGAAATATATATTTCTGTAGTGAAAATGAAAATTCATTCCTTTGAGACAGACTACAGAGGCCTGGGTCTCAAAACAAAACACTGAACAAACGGAAATAAGGAGTAGGAATATGTAAAACGCTCCCAAACTGAAAATATCTGTGGAATACCACATTCTCCATGATGCCTCCTGGAAAACTTTTTTAAAAACACTCTATTTAGGACCTTGGGCTGAAAAAGGATTTCCGTACCTCCTTCCCCTGGCTTTGATTGCTAGACACTTCAGTGGAAAGAAAGAGGGATTGGGGTCACGTGACTCTCTGTGAGCAACTTCTGAATTCTTATCTTGGCCTTGACACACACTGACTTTGGAGACTAGATTAGCTCATTTAACCTGGCTTTGTTTTTCTGCCAGAATGATCGGGATTAATAAAATGACCAATTCAAGGATCTCTGAGAAGAACTGTTTGATAATAACTTTATATGTAGACATCTTTGAGGGCATTCTGCTGATCAGTGATGCCAACTGCTTCCTACCTCCTGCTTATAGTTTCATTTTCTTTCTGATATTTAAGAATTAGTTATGATTAATGTTTATATACCACAAGTAAGGCTGTCTTTTAAAAAAAAAAAAGTGAGCCATATGAACCCCAATGTAATTATTTAGTTTAGAAATGAGAATGTGTTAGAAAGTATAGTTTAGTAAAAAAAAAAAATTCTAAAGAATGTTTTATATCCAGAATCCTTCTCAATGAAGTATTTTGTCCAAATTACTATGTTCTGAAATACGGTATTATAATTTTTAAGTGATTAGAATGCTTTAATGACAGACATCTTAAGCTGTTTATAGTACTAAATATATATGATACATGCCAAAATAAATTAGAGGCATTTTCTTGGATTTTACTGTTTGAAATTGGACCAGAAATGTTGACCAGTAGAAATGTAAAAAATCACGTAAAGGAAATCAAGCTCTAAATCAGTTGTTATCAGATGATCCAATTCAACATATCTTAACTCACTGGCATAGTTTTCTAACTCACATGATTATGTGAATTTGATCCTACCATAGTTTGATAGCATTTGGGGACCGAAATGGACCTTTAGAAATGTTCAAATTAAGAACCAGGTGCAGTGGCTCATGCCTGTAATCCCAGCACTTTTGGAGGCCGAGGTGTGCAGATCACCTAAGGTGAGGAGTTCGAGACCAGCCTGGCCAACATGGTGAAACCCCGTCTCTACAAAAATTAGCCAGGCGTGGTGATGCACGCCTGTAATCCCAGCTACTTGGAAGGCTGAGTCAGGAGAATCGCTTGAACCCAGGAGGAGGAGGTTGTGGGGAGCAAATATCGCACCACCGCACTCCAGCCTGGGAGTCAGAGCAAGACTCCATCTCAAAAAAAAAAAAAAGAAATGTTCAAATTAACCTCCTCATTTTGGAAGAATATCCGGAAGACTCAGAGAGATTAAGTGATTCACTAACGTCCCAGAGCTAACTCATGGCCAGGTTGGAACTGAAACCTAGGTTTTATTTTAATTCAGATTAGCAAGTAGGTTCTTAGGAGGTGTGTGCTGCCATGCTAGGAGCTTCAGGTGAGACAGTACCAGTTCAGGAGGCTTTCAGTCTAGCAGATGTGCTAAAGTTAGGACATAGTAACAGCTAACCTTTGTGCCAGTCACTATTCTAAGCACTTTGCATAATTAGTTCTTTATATTTTTCCAACAACCATGGGAGGTAGTTGAGGCAGAGAGATGTTAAGTACCTTGCCCAAGGTCACACAGCTAGGAAGTCTCAGACAAGGCAGTCTATGCTCTTAGCCCACATGCTGTACTCCCTTTTTACTGGTGAATATAGTGTGGGTACGTAACACAGGCTATTATGTACCCACAGATAGATTCAGGCAGAGGGCTTTGGAGATCCAAAGACAGGGGTCCATGTTGAGGACTGAGAAAATTGCAGAGAGAAAAAGGTCTAAAAATGGACTTGAGAAGATAGCCAGGATTTCAGTAAGAGGAGAGATGAAACGGGGGAAAGGCATCTGAGGAAAAGGAGCAGTGAGAGCCAAGGCACAGAGTTGGGAAAAAGCACAAGGTACATTCATAGAATCTCGCTCTGGAGCCCTATCTAAGGAAAGAGGGAAAATCAGAAGTTGAATGATTTCAGAACAGCTACTAAAACGAGATTGCAAAGAACATAGCAAAAAAAATGGTTAGACATCCAGTCAAAAGCAGTTTGCAAACTCAAAAAGCTCTCTTGCACAGATTAACAAAGGCCTCTTATTTCTCTTTTTTTTTCTATTGTTCCAATAAAAGGAGTGAGATGTATTGAATCTGAGGCATAGAATATATGTGTCAATTTCCGAACCACTTTTCATTAAAAGAAAAGGATTCCACAGCAGCCTTTCCATTTTAGTTGATGCTACAATTCTAAAGGTGTGGGTCTTTAATGATTTCAAGATTCTGAAGTATCTTGGGTCCTCGGTGTAAATATTTCGTATACTAAACCTTGTAATATAGAGGTCTAATACACACATGTAATGTTGAAGCCATGTGAAACATTTCCCTGAGAACTAAATATTTAAAGTTGCAGGTGACTTTGAAATTCTAGTAAATTTGGTGGCCTTTCATTATGCATGTGCTTTCCCCTTCAACACTGCCAACTACTTGAAACTTTTCCTTTGCCACCAAAGGCTGTTGCTTAGCTCCTGCTGCCACTGTGGCCCTGGTTAATATCTATTCCATGTGCAGACTCTTGGATATTTCTTTCAGTAGATTAAACTTGTATTTCAGTGCCTCTGAAGACGTTGTATGAAAACTGCTTTTGAAATAAGAACTTTCTGAATGACCTTCTCTATCACCGACTTTCTCTGTTGATTTGTTGGGCATGAGTAAGTCTCTTTGCAGCTCAGTTGCTTTGACCCATAAAACAAAGACGATCCCTGGGCTCCCCGGCCTCTCAGGTGTGTGAGAATAAACAAGTGAGCACTGGATAGGCTATAGCTATTGTGGGCTGAAAAGATTTTCTTAGTTTGTTCTGGCTGCTGTAACAAAATACCACAAACTGGGTGGCTTATAAACAAGAGAAATTTATTTTCCAGTTCTAGAGCTGGGACATCCAAGATCAAGGCAGCAGCAGATTCAGTATCTGGTGAAACCCCTTTGTGGCTCATAGACAACACCTTCTTGCTGTGCCCTCACATGGTTGAAGAAACAAGAGGTCTCTCTCACACCTCTTTTATACTAGTTGCATTCATGAGTACTCTGCTCCCATGACTGATCACCCTGGTTATGTCCCCCCAATCCCGTCATCACCTTGAGGAGTTAGGATTTCAACATATGATGTTGTGGTGGACACAAACGTTCAGACCATAGCAGATGTGATAGAAGAGTGGGGTACTTTATTACTTGTGTTGCATTCTTGAAGCATTCACTGTGTACCAGTGATCACTGCAAGGGCTTGACATGTATTCATTTATTCATTTTTGTATTCATTTTTCCAACCTTACAGGTAATACTCTTATTCCCAGTTTAGAGGTGAGTAAACCCAGGAACATGGTATAAGGCAAAACTATTATTTGAACCCAAGCATTCTGATTCCTGGGATGCACCATTAGAGCGGTTCAGAAATGGAATGGGCTCTCTTTTAGGACAGTGCTCCTCTCTTCTTTCTGGGTCGCTGCCAGCAAGTACGGAGAGAGGATCTGTGACTTTAAGGTCTTAGAATTTATGGAATGCAGTTACTCCCCATTTGTCCAAAATCTCAGAATTTGTGTCATGTCTCTAAATCAGATAAATGGAAAGTACTAAAAGCATTGTTGCTTCTGCTCTGAAATTGTTATAGGATTATTTTTATTGCATCCAAGTCTTAAACACTGAATGGCTGGGGATGGGTTCTTTCTACAAATATGTAAGTCCTGAGCATGGCCGAGTAACACACAGCCCTGTGATCAGGGAGCTAGACTGGTGAGATATGTCCATGTACAGTGTTGGGCACCAGACTAGATGGAGATCTCTATGGCTCTGGGCAAGCATGGAACCACTCAGGAGACTTCGTGAAAAAGCTGACACCTGAATTTAGTGATAAAGGATGGATGGGAAAAGCATTCCAAAAAGAGGAGAGTGTGTGAGGGAAAGCACAGATGTGTGAAACATTGCCTCTACGGGGAACTCCATACACTCTAATATTGCAAGAGTGTTAGCAAATCATTGATGTAAAAATAAATGAAGCAGGCCGGGGGCAGTGGCTCACGCCTGTAATCCCAGCATTTTGGAAGACCAAGGCAGGCAGATCACTTGAGGTCAGGAGTTCGAGACCAGCCTGGCCAACATGATGAAACCCCGTCTCGACTAAAAATACAAAAATTAGCCAGGCATGGCAGCACGTGCCTGTAATCCCAGCTACTAGGGAGGCTGAGGCAGGAGAATCACCTGAACCCAGGAGGTGGAGGTTACAGTGAACCGAGATCTTGCCACTACACTCCATCCTGGGCAATAGAGCAAGACTCCGTCTCAAAAAATAAATAAACGAATAAATAAATAAATAAAGCATTAAACTGAGATTTCTTAAAATCCCATTTCCTTACCATTCTCTCTTTACCCCACTACAATGAGTACTCGAGAGAAAAGAAAGGAAAATAATCTTTTGCTAAATTAGAATTTATTGGATAAAATAGCGTTTATTTCATGTCAAAATCTCTGATAATTGTGAAGTGGGCAGATACTGTAGTATAACACCAAATTGATAATTATGTTTATAAAAAATTATGAACTAATGAACTAGCATAAATCAATAAAGAAGAAAACATAATTGGATTTCTAGCAATAGAACATTAAGTCAAATAAGACAAGGCCTATTTGTTGTACATAGTAGAGGGCTTGAGAAACTTTTGCTGAATATGAATGCTGATCAAGAGTTCCTTAGAGATAAACAAAACCAATAACCCCACCTATGACTCAAAGACTTAAAGTAGAACCTGCCTCCAATAACTGCTGGAAAGAGCAAGTGCAGATTAAGATTTATAAGTACACTTTACTTTCATTACAAATAGAAACATTTTCTTTTTAATAAGCCATAAAACAATTTATCTTCTTTAGGGTAAGTTGATCCTTTTTCATTAGTTTTATTAAAGTACCAAAATCTTATGAAACTAATTGTAATTTATGTTAACATTTAAAAATCATGGTTAAATTTAGCATTTTGGAAAAGATGACTAATGCCCTGATTTAACTGAAATGTAACCATCAAAAATAGAAGCACGTAGCATATCTGTAAGTATGTCAGCCCACACCTACCAAATAGCTCCTGGGTTTTCCTCCTTAATGAGCACTTGATGATTGATCAGTAATCAGTTTGGGAGCTAATTAAAGTCACTAGAGTAATAGATATCCCTGTATAAGGTTCATCAATTTAACAGTGTGCTAGATAGACTATAGGGGCATTGTTCATTTCTAGATGTAATTTCTGTTCAGCAAAGCAGATGAGTTATGGCCTTGGAGCCCATGGAGAATTCCAGGAGGAATCTTATATCCCTGGCATAGCACGGTGGACTCCTTGCTGTCTCAAGTCAACAGAACCAGAAGGAGATAATTAGTATAATTTGTTATTACACTGGCTTTTTCTTTTGGTTAAAATTTATCTGCCGGATGGGCACAGTGGCTCATGCCTGTAATCCCAGCACTTTGGGAGGCCAAGGTGGGTGGATCACTTGAGGTCAGGAGTCCAAGACCAGCCTGGCCAACATGGTGAAATCCTGTCTCTACTAAAAATACAAAAATTAGCCGGGTGTGGTGGCAGACACCTGTAATCCCAGCTACCTGGGAGGTTGAGTCAGGAGAATCACTTGAGCCTGGGAGAAGGAGGTTGCGGTGAGCCGAGATCACACCACTGCACAGAGCAAGACTCTGTCTCAAAAAAAAAAAAAAAAAATTAGCTGCCGTCTACCCTGACACTGAGAAGTATGTTATATATGTTTCCCCAATAATAAATTCTTACCGAATTTAGTTATTATGAGATAAAAATTTGAAATCATGGATTCAATATCAATAGAATTTTAGAGTTAGAAAAGACCCAAGAGGGCACATAAACCAACCACCTCCTTTGTAGGAGTTACATAAACCTTGCCTTAGAGTCACACAGGCTCTGCATGGGAGACTGAAGGCTCCATCAGAAAATAAAAACTGGAATAACAGTAAGGACACTGTTTTCATATACTACTCCTAAATGTCATCCTACACTATTTCCTTTGAGCTTCATCAGATATTCTCCTTTTAAAGGATATATTAAAATTCTCCTGAAAGGAAGCCTTCCGCACCCAGAAGTTATGCGATCAATTTTTCCTTCTGTGATCACGCCTCTACTTTGTACTTTGTCTTTCATCCCACACTTTTCAAAGTACCTGAGGTATAAAGTTAGATTTGATTGTCTCCCTAATTTTGATCCTGTAGAGAGACCTCATGTTGTCATCTCTAATAGATGAGGATCAGAAAGGCTGAGTTTACAGAGTTATTTTGCAGCAAAGCCAGGACCAAAATCCAGGTTCGTTGTTCATAGACCTTTCCGTTAAAAATGCTACTCTGTAAATTTACTAGGGGCAAAATCTCAGTATGCTATGGTGTTGCAGGACTTTTCCTTAGTTCAACTAAAGACAGGGTTCTTTGTCCCATGGCCATGAAAATTTAGGCTCACAGACAATTTGAATGGTGAGTAGGACAGGGTTTTATTTGGTGAAAAGGAAGAAAAGGGGGAAACAGAACTCTCCCTGGGACAGTGTCCCATGCTCCAGTGCTTCTCCCACTGAAAGACTGAATCTCAGGTTCTACACAGGAAGAGGAGGGACCAGCTCCTTCCCACTGCAAAGGGCCGAAACTTCCCGAGGCTCCACCCCATGGGCAGGCCAGTTGGCGTTTCTCCAGTGACCCCCCTCCCACCTGGCTGTGTCAATGGCAGTATGAGATACTTCCATTTTTTTTACAAATAGTTAAAAACTCTGCCTCATCAGTCAGATCTCCGGGCTGAGAGAGATCCTGAGTTTGCCCCACCATTGTATTGCTTTGTGGGTCAGAAGAGAACTGGTTTATCCAGCAGCCAGGCATGGAGCAGGCCTGGGCCAGCACAGAGTGACCCAAGGCAGTGCCCTGACCAGAGCCACAGACCTAGCTTTGCACATAAGTTGCCCACTCCTCCCCTCGACAACCGACAACAAGCCCTCACAGTCACTTTCTAAATTCTGGATGACGTGATTTCCTATTACAAACAAGTGACATGAGCTTTCAAAGCAAAAAAAAAAAAAATTCTGCCTCATGTTTCTTCACTTACTATTGATCTTGAGCACATTTCAAACATTTCTTTAGCCTGTCTGAATTTTCTGCTGCATTATTTGACCCATCTAAATGTATGAGTATCAGTGCTTTTACTTTTTAGCAATGTATGTATTTTCATATAATATTAATGTTATTTTTGCATCATTTTATCTAAATTACCTTTTTTAGTCATTTTTTATCATTATACAAAGTATGCATACATCACACTGTACTGCATAAATATGTACAATTTTTTTATGTCAATTACAAATAAAAATATTTTTTTAATCCCCAAAAAAGAAAAAAAATGCTGCTTTGTATGATTACTCCTGAAACAAAAGTGTTAATACTACAATGAACAGAAGCTGATTATTTCTGTGATTTTTCTTAGCTTTATTTCCTCCCTTTGCATATGTGTTCTCTATTTTTCCCTTTATTTTACTTAGTCTCTGCATCTCGTTTGCCCTGTCATTTGGTTCCTTGGTAGTCCCTAGCCAGCAGGGTGCAGAGTCCCAGACAGTGCCTTTTGTTCAAAGCATTTGTTTGGATTATAAATATAATTTGATGACAAATTCAGACTGTTAGGCTGATTCCATTTCAATGGAGTCATAATGTATCTCAAATTTCCTTTGATAAACTTGCCATAAAGACCGTATCTCATGCTATTTAATTGTTCACCTTGGTCTATTTGCTCATTCTAAAGAGTTTTGTGGCCAGGTGTGGTGGCTCATGCCTGTAATCCCAGTGCTTTGGGAGGCTGTGGTGGGGGCGGATCACCTGAGGTCAGGAGTTAAGACCAGCCTGGTCAACATGGTGAAACCCCATCTCTACTAAAAATACAAAAATTAGCCCAGCATGGTGGCAAATGCCTGTTATCCCAGCTACTCTGGAGGGTGAGGCAGGAGAATCGCTTGAACCCGGGAGGTGGAGGTTGCAGTGAGCTGAGCTCGTGCCATTACACTCCAGCGTGGGTTACAGAGCGAGACTCCATCTCAAATAAATAAATAAATAAATAAGACTGGGTGCGATGGCTCACGCCTGTAATCCCAGCACTTTGGGAGGCCAAGGCAGGTGGATCATGAGGTCAGGAGTTCAAGACCAGCCTGACCAAGATGGTGAAACCCCGTTTCTACTAAAAACACAAGAATTAGCCACTCACAGTGGCAGGCGCCTGTAATCCCAGCTACTCAGGAGGCTGAGGCAGGAGAATTGCTTGAACCCGGTGTGAGGGGGTGGTGGAGGTTGTAATGAGCCGAGATCACACCACTGCACTCCAGCGTGGTAACAGTGAGACTCTGTCTCAATAAATACATAAATAAAGAGCCTTGCTAAAATTCTTAACATATTCACTGATACGGTTTCTCTCTGTGTCTCCACCCAAATCTCATGTGGAATTGTAATACCCAGTATTGGAGGTGGGACCTGGTGGGAGGTGATTGGATCATGGGGGTGATTTCTGATGGTTTAGCACCATCCTGCTCGTGCTGTCTCATGATAGAGTTCTCACAAGATCTGGCTGTTTAAAAGTGTGTAGCACCTCCCCCTTTGCCCTCTTCCTCCTTCTCTGGACACATAAGACATGCCTGCTTCCCCTTCACCTTCCACCATGATTGTAAGTTTCCTGAAGCCTCCCCAGCCATGCTTCCTATACAGCCTGCAGAACTGTGAGTCAATCAATCCTTTCTCTTTATAAATTACCCAGTCTCAGGTGGTTCTCTATAGCAGTGCAAAAGCAGAGTAGTATATAAATGGAAATATTGCTGATTTTCTTCCTTTTACCTCTATTAGAAACAACAATCCCTCCAATCATGGAAAAATTATGACCTGCTATTAAAATGAATTATTTAATGGCATTCTTTTCAAATATCAATAGCTGACATTTACTGTGCACTTATATGTCAGCCTCTTTCTTCTGTGCTCTTCGTATGTGTTAACACATTTTATCCTCCCCACCACCTTAGGCAGTGAGTAATATTGTAATTCTGATTTTACAGTAAGGAAATTGAGGCACAGAAAGGTTAGGCTACTTGCCAAAGACCTCACAGCAAGTAAGGGCAGAGGCAGGATTTGAACCCAGGCAGTCTGTCTCATGAGTCTGAGCTCTTAACCATGAGTATGCTACTACTCAAACTGAATTGTCCTATAAATGCTATTTTGCAAGCGTAATTAAAGTTTTGTAAACTTTGCTTTCACTGATTTATGAAGAGCCACATTGGCCCAGGGAGAGAAGGTGGGTTTGTGAAAGTTTATCATTGTAACAGTCCTGCTGAGCAGTCATGGCCTCAGGGATCAGCAACTCTTTCAGCCCTGATGCTGGGAACAAGAAAAAAAAAAAAAAAAACTTTCTGGTTTCACTTGCAGGCCTTAAGTGGGAGGTGGGGGATGGGATGGGAACTGAGAAACAGAGACATCCATTGTAGGTATATGTTAAGGGTTGGCTTCTCATGCCTTTATATCCTTTATATAAATGAAATATATTATCCATTTTTTTCTCTCCCTAAATGGGCTTCCAGACTTAAATATAAGCTGATTACAAAGAAGCCTGGGAATTTTTCTCTACCTAATTCTCACTCAGCATACCCTGAAGTCCAGCAACTGCCCCTCTCCCACCTCTGCATATATCCACTTCCTATTTGTAGTGCAGTAGGAGTAGGCTGGCCTTTGTGCCACCCC
Source organism: Hylobates moloch (assembly GCF_009828535.3). Lineage (NCBI taxonomy): Eukaryota > Metazoa > Chordata > Mammalia > Primates > Hylobatidae > Hylobates > Hylobates moloch. Next base: position 41,238,471 of record NW_026652288.1, on the reverse strand, counting down.
TACTGGGGAGAGATTGTGTCTTTCATCTCTAGTCTCAAGGTCTAGCACAGTATCTGGTATTCAGACACTCAGTAGCTGTTTTGTGGATGAATAAATAAAATCAGTATACATTGCACCCTGATACCTGAGCTAATGTCTACCTGATTTTAGAGTAACTGTCACCATACATTGAAAAAGGCGCTAATTATAAGAGGTGTGTGTAGACAGGCCAAAAGCATTTCCAAAGTGTGAATTCAGGAGTGTTTTATAAATGTGTAAGTGTCTTTGCAGTCACCTCCAAGACCATCCTCACTGATACATTGTTTTAGTTTTTATGAGGTCTGGGCTAGCCCAGCTCTCAACATGAAATAGCAAAAAGGCATCTGTTGGTCTGCTTTTACTGTACCTCAGTTCTGTCTGCTGCTTTGCCTTTGGGAGACAGTGGCCTGCACGTATCTGCTTAGAGCCTGGATATGAAGGCCCAAAGCCTGCACTGTTACTTCTACATCATACCTTAGACACTGTCAAGAATCATAACTACCCACCGTGCTATGTGCTTACATTCTGTCATTTCATCCTCATTTTACTTCGAAGGAACTGGAGCTCAGGGACATTAGGAAACTTGCCCACTTAAGAATTGATGGCATTGGAACTCAAATCCAGGTCTTCCTGGTTCCAGACTCTGTGTTCATCAGCAGGTTTGGCCAGGTATACTAAAGAGCAAGAAGTCTGGAGATTGCAGATGTAAAGATCATGGCACACAGTGTCCTGAGTGCTCTTTTTGAGGGAATTCCTGCCCACTACCACTGTCTCAAGCCGCCAGAGAGACAGCTTGCCCAAAGAGAGGCCATAACCTGGAGGGAGGTACTGTGGCTGTGTTAGGTTCCTGGGATTCTGCTGAAGGTGGCCCTGGTGGCTTTCCCCATGCACCTGAGAGTTTCCTGGGAAACAATGGGCTTGAGCTTCCAAGGCTGCGGTACTACCCCAGTGGTTTGGTTAGTCTGGCACTTGCAGAAATTCAGCTACAGTTAGAGTCCTCTTATGTATTGATTGTAGAAAATAGATCTTTATCTTAGGTAGTTGATAAGAAATCCAAAGAATGTAGTTTCTCAGAAGAGCTTTTAGTGATTAATGGATTTAGTGAAGCAGCAGGCTATATAGAGTTAGGAAATATTGTCACTAACATACTGTTTTTCATCTCCCTTCCCTGCCAAACCACCACATCATTTCTTTTCTGAGAGGCCATAAATTCCAACACTAACCATATTTCACAAATGACTTAGAAATATTTGTCATCGCTTTAGTCCAATCCCAGGTATGTATTGCTGGTGCTATTTTGGAAGCTGAGAATAGAAAAGAACAATGCCAGGCGCATTGTAGATGTTTAATAAATATTTGTTAAGTGAATAAATGGATGGACAAGCTTACTATAAAATGGGTTCTTATCCTTCATTTGATTCTCACCTATTTTACTCATACTGTATATGAGACAGTTTTAAGAATCTGAAGGTACATAAACATGACTGGTACCCTGGCTCTTCTTACAGGACAGTCCACAATCTGGGTGGTACACAGAGATCTGTGACATATAGCTAAAGTGCTGTGTGCTGAAAACTCTGAATGAAGAGCTGTCTTGAAAGACGATACTTGTCTTGGCAGTCAGAAGAATAAGATCCCTCTGGCTGAGAAGCCAGGGAACACTTAGCCATAGGTGAGATTTAAGCTTGCCAGGGAGAATGGGTCAAATGTCAAAAGGAGGAGGTGCTGGGGGACAGCAGCTCAGGGACTTGCTTGGGAGAAGCTACAGAGGCAGGAACGTATAAATTCTGGGGAGGGAGCCATAAGTGACTGACTCAGAGTGGTACACAAATTGCTGCTTGGATGGGTGTTGGGACCAGTCTGATAGCATTGAACTCCATGGTAGAGGGAATCATGTCAAGTTTAAGAAAAGGTCGAAGAGAATGGTAACAGGGAAAAGGCCCTATAACTGTCATCGTGGATTCTTATTGTCCATTCCCTCTTCCTCCATACTAAATGAAGTCACCCCAAGCCATCCTGCATATCTCCACCAAATTATTACTAAGACACTGCTTTGACCATACTATCTGCAACACTGTGAATTCACCAACACCTATAGAATACATTATGCCCTTCTTAGTGGGGGTTTCAAGACTCTTTGGCCCATGCCAACTTATCTAATCTTATCCTTCAGCTTGTTACCCAACCATCTACTTTCCAAGTTCTTCCCTGGACCCCTTCTCTGCCATCTTGGTCTGCTCATGCCCACCTCACCTGTGCACTTTCCCGCATCTCTGCCTTATTAGAACTTTGCTTGTACCATCTTTCTAGCCTGGATGCCCTCCCTTCAGCTGTGCCCATCAGAATATTGAAGGCCCATTTTTTAGTCTCCAAAATTTTAAACTCTTAGAAGATGGAAACCAAGTATTTCTTTTCACACCCATCAGTGGGTTATGGGTGGTAAGCACCAAGCACATGTTGAATACATAAATATCTTTCATCCCCTCTTTTCCTCTATTCCTACATATAACTAAGAGTGACTGTATCCCTTAGATAAAGAGGCCTTCCAATTGTATGATACTTTAGACTTTCCAAAGGTTGTGGCATAGCAGTCCAAAACACCTCATCTGAAGCCAGGCTGTCTGGGTTCCCACCATTGCTCTACCAGCTGTGTGACCTTGGACAAATTACATAACCTTTCTATGCTTCAGTTTTTTCATCAACATAAAGGGAAGAATAAAGGAAGAAACTCATTAGAGTTTCTAGAAGGATGAAATATGTTATTTGTAAAATGCTGAAAACTATGTCTAGCACATAGTGAGCATTATATAATGCTTGCTAAAGTAAATTATATATATGTACATATCTGTATATATTGTATACATATATATAGTAAATATTCAATAAAATTTAAATTTAAAAAAAAACACACAGGGACACACAATTTGGCATCCATGACGACTTTGTAAAATAATCAGAGGCATTAAATAATTTACCCACACCTAGTAATTGTAGATCCATTCCTGGGATCCATGTCTTCTAACTTTTGAGCCAGTAGTCAAAAAGTAGAAACTATAGCATTAATCTGTTGATCTTCTCCAACACATATAGTTTTCAGATATATAGTGATTTCTTAACATGAAGTATTAAATTTGCTACAGGTATTTTTAAGGGCATTTTAAGGGCCCTTATTATTTTGATTTAAACTATAAGAGTAGTGTCAGATACATGATATGGGCATGTCAATAAGAAAAAAATATTAACTTCTGTGCAAGTTATCATATAGGATATCCCAATCTCCTAAGGAAATTCATGATGTGGGTCATTTTCTACTTGACTGTTTTTTCAGCAGTTGAGGAAAAATGGAGCAAGAAAGATAAATTATGTGTATTGAATGGAGAATTCTACATGAAGTTTTAGTAGAGAAAAATTCAAACAGGAAAATATGCTATGGGAGTACATTTACATGGCTATATGCCTGTCAGGTCATTTGGTATGCAAAGGCTTGTGTTTGCATTAAGCTGGTGGAGAAGCTGTTATTTTCTTTGCAGTATGTATTCAAAATGCACCTGTAAAAAATAAAAGCTTTCCTTTACTTCTCTGAAAAAGAAAGAGAACTGTCTGTTATTTTAAATACAAAATACATTTGACTTCTGTCAACAGCTTACATTTTAAATAATGCAGTTTGTACCTGCATTCATTATCTGCAATTAGAGTTCTCGAAAAAGCTTTTAGCGTGTATCTCCCCAACTTTTAAAATTCATTCATTGTAACTGTTAACATTTTAGTGAATAGTGGAAACCCTAAGTCAAATTGGAAAACCCAACAAAGACATTTGCTTTCCGGAAATTACCACTGAAATAGGTAGAGAATACTCAGCTATTGTGCTGAACCACATTATGATGAGATACACTCTTTTCTTTCCAGCGTTAGGTCAGACTCAAATGTTTTCCTTTTAACCCACACTAGTCAGTAAGGAACACCCTGCTGGCAGTCAGCACAGTATCCTTTCTCTTAGGCTTAGTTTGTGCAAACTACCTGTTTATACTAGTCCTCAGTGTCTAAGTCAAGCAAGAGTCAGAAGTTCAGATTTTTTCTTTGCGATAATATATTTAAAAGAAATATTTCTCAGATACTCGGAGTGGCCTGAGGTAACTTTTCATCCAAGTGTAATGAGAGTCACATGTTCTCATTTCCTCACTCCTATTAGCAAGAATACAGACAGCTGAGCAACTCGTGTGTGTGTGTGTGTGTGTGCACCCTCTCATTTTAAGATGTAACTGGAACCGTGTGTGTGTGTGTGTGTGTGTGTGTGTGTGTATGTACACCCTCTCATTTTAAGATGTAACTGGAACCAAGGCCCAAATATAATAGTATGTGGGTTTGCTTCAGGCAAGGAATAACAGAGCCAAGCCTAGAAAGAAATGCAAGGTGTGTGTAGATTCGTTGACCTTTTGCTGTTTGCCCAGCTGCAGGGTGACTCCCTTTTCATTTCCCAGCTGCTCAGCTGCTTCCTACTGCTATTTTATTTTGCTTTTAAACTGCAGTAGCCAACCAAACTTCTCCCAGACAGGTTCAATAATTACTAAAAACAGACAACTTTCCAATTACACACGGCTCAGAAAAAGCTGCCAGTGCTTTATAGTTTAGCCCTTACTTTGTTCTGGCTCTGTAATGCATTACCAGCTTACATTTTTAAGGAAAGCCATCATCAGATTTTATGAAAATAAGTAAAGATTCTTCGTTAACCCCATGTTTTACTCTTCAAAATAGTCACCTTGAGAACATGTGTTAAGTTGAACTATAAGAAAATGCTGATTTTCCACCTTTTTAATAACCTACAGAAACAGCAATTTCATATGGATTAACCTAAATAAATATATTTATTCCATTGATGCTTCCAGGTCTCAAACTATTTAAAAACTCATCTCTTGAAATGAGAAAAATCAAATTCATTACTTGAAAACATTGCATTATTCTCAACTTCTTAGACCTTAGTTATAAAATTGGCTCTGAGTAACGTGGTTATTTGCATATGAAATAAAGTCTGTCTTCTGGGGATGAGAATTTGACATAATTTATAAGAAAGTACTTCCATGAATGCTTAGCACTGGGTGCCGAGTTCAGTTGTGCTCCTTGATACATCCTTTGCATTGGAGTCATCACACCTTACATGTGTTGTTTCTTTTAAGGAGCATAATTGTGCTCAAAATACACAGGTTTTCTAATTCACCCAGATGTCTGACATATGAACGCATACTGAAATTATATTGGAAAAATTATGATTTTCAGGTAAAATCTGTGGCTCTGAAATCTGTGACTGTTACTCTCCTGTACCTAAGAATACAGAGATTACATACCGATTTATAGATACTATTATAAAAAAATGAATAGCTTGTTTATTATTTAAGAAAATATTTATTAAGCACCTATGTTGTCTGAAATACTTTCAGAGATAACACAATAGATCAGTTTATTTTAATTAGCTGAGTATAAAATTGGCAATATATTACTAAGTCTCAAAAATGTGCATATTCTCTAACGCCGCAATTCTATTTCTGAAAATTTGTCCTAGGAAATATGACACAATTTTGTACACAAACATTTTTTGTAACAATAATATAACCAAAATGTGTAATAATTGAGGATTCATTCTATAAATTTTAATACATTGTGAAATTGTTATGTTCTATATATTCCTAAATTTATTAAAATTCAAATTACATATATCATTTCTAAGAGAAGAAATTAGATATACATCAAAGGTTTTTAACACAACTTTATAAAGCAAATAGTTGAAATATCCTAGTTTTTAACAATGGGGAATTAAGTTATGGCACAGTCATATAGGCAAATACTATGTAGCACTTAAAATTATGTTTAGAAGAATATTTAATGATATAGGAAAATGTGCTGATATATAAGTGGCAAAGGACATTGTAATCTAAAAATTACAAATATAGGATGATCTCAGTTTTTTAAGGAGAGAAATCATATATGGCATTTTATTTTATTTATTTATTTATTTTTATTTTATTTTATTTTTTTGAGGCAAGGTCTCACTCTGTCTCCCAGGCTGGAGTGCAGTGGCACAATCTCAGCTCACTGCCACCACCACCTTCTGGGCTCAACCAATCCCCTCGCCCCAGCCTCCCAAGTAGCTGGCTCTACAGGTGCATGCCACCAGGCCCAGCTAATTTTTTTATATTTGTAGAGACAGGGTCTCGCTGTATTGCTCAGGCGGGTCTCAAACTCTTAGTTAGGCTCAAGCAGTCCTCCCACCTTGGCCTCCCAAAATGTGCTGGGATTACAAGCGTGAAGCCACCATGCCCTGCCCTTAGTTTTAACTGCCATCCCCTCACTACGGTAGCCAGCCATATATGGCATTTTTAAAGGAAGAAATGTGTGTATGTGTATGTATGTGTGTGTGTGCGTGTTTTCATAGAGAAAAGGCTGGAAGGCTTTATACTAAAATCTTGTCAGTGGTTATCTTCGATTGCTTTTTATTTTCTTTATTTTCTTTTATATTATTATTATTATTATTACTATTTGAGATGGAGTCTCACTTTGTCACCCAGGCTGGAGTACAGTGGCACAATCTCAGCTCACTCCAACCTCCACCTCCCAGGTTCAAGCGATTCTTCTGCCTTAGCCTCCCAAGTAGCTGGATTACAGGTGTGCCACCACTCTTGGCTAACTTTTTGTATTTTTAGTAGAGACAGGATTTCACCATGTTGGCCAGGCTAGTCTCGAACTCCTGACCTCAAGTGATCTGCCTGCCTCGGGCTCCCAAAGTGCTGGGATTACAGGCATAAGCCAGCACGCCCAGCCTATTTTTTTGTTTTGTTTTGTTTTTGTTTGTTTGTTTTTTTAAGAAAATAAGTGTTTTCTACATTGAACATAAAGTATTACTTTGTGGTCAGAAAAACAATGTTTTTTCAACTAAAACTATGTATGAACCATAATATTTACATTTTTTACTTTGACAAATAGATTTTATGCAATAAAATTCCTTTAATAAAGACTGTACTAATTTGGGTTTGGGTTGGGCTAAAATCGATCCATGAATAAATGGTTTATTCTGCAAATTAATAATGTAGAGGAGATTTTACAGAAATACTTTTAAGCTTAAGAGAACTTTTCAAGTACATTGAAAAGTATGCATAAGACTCCGTAAATCATTTTTTCATCAAATCCTGTCCTCTAAGTGCCTTTTCCTGGCAGATGAATTTGCATATTTCTGTGTGCTTTGTGTAGAAGCAGTAGTCCATAATTCACTTACTTTACTGACAATCTGACTTTTCCCCTCTGCCATTTGGAAGGTGGTATGTATATCGTACATGTCATATAAATGGTTTCCATTCACTCTCTAAATTACAGACAGACATCTTGTAACGATTTGGGTCACTTTTCCACAGGTGATGAAAACATACCATATGTATCATGCGGAGAGCATCAGTGCAGAGAGCAAGCTGAAAGAGGCTGAAAAACAAGAGGAAAAGCAAATTGGGAGATCTGGTGATCCAGTCTTCCATATTCGACTAGAGGAGAGACACCAACGCCGAAGCTCTGTAAAGAAGATTGAAAAAATGAAAGAAAAAGTAAGTAAAAAGACATTGCAGAGCTCTTCCGCCTTCGTTTGAGGATACAATACTAAGAACACTGATGCAATAGCTGATATCCACACGTTGTAAATTATTGTGAAAAGACATGCATTTCCTCCCATGGGAATGAGAAATGTTTAGGAAATGTAAAAATCATGTAATAACAGCTGGACATCGTTTAGTGGTGAATGCCAAGTATTCAATACACAGTGTGGAGAACTTGAATATTAACAAGGAGATTTCATTGCAAATGGGCCTGAAGCCCAAATACATTGTTATTATTCCCCATAGCTGGGTAATTTTAGTTTGCTATTTAAATCAGATTCAAAATGTACTTTTGGCAAAGGACTTTGAGGGTCATTTGTATATGGGGAATAAATTGTTAAGGTTAATAAAAATTCATGTATGTTTCTCTGTCTTGATTAAAAATGACTTTGCATTCTTTCCCAATGCCTGGATCCTCTTCATTCCAGAGACAAGCAAAATATTCAGAAAATAAGCTAAAATCGATTAAGGCACGGAACGAATATCTCCTAACACTTGAAGCCACCAATGCCTCAGTTTTCAAGTACTATATTCATGATCTTTCTGATTTAATTGATGTGAGTACTTGAAGTTTTTGTCTTTTCCATATTAAAATGAAATTAACAATAACCATATTTCATTGATTGGAAAATACTATCATTTCTTAAGACTGTTATTTTATTTAATACTCAGAAAGAAAAAAATACTTTTATTTAAATTATCCATAATACGAAGACACTATCATCTGTAAGATGCATGTGAAAAAGTGTGTATCCTAAAACCAATGAAAAATAACTGGTTAGATTCTGTGAAGCTATGAGAAGCCTGGTAAACTTAGCTAAAACAGGGCCCAGTCAGTCATTTGCAAGTTATGCAGTGGTGCAGCCCTAACTGCATTCATTAATTAAAAATATATTTATTGGGCCCCCACTACTGTGAGATGCTGAAGCACTCAGAAGCCATATGCAGCCCTTACCCTCTAGGATTTAAAGTGGAGAAGACAGACTTAAGAAATGATTAAATGGATGATTACTTTATTACAGTTGTGATCATTACTGGGATGCAAAATAGAGTGCACATAAATGACATTTATAGATGTAACTAAGTCTCTGTACATTCTCTCATAGGATATGATATAAAAAAGCAGTAATTAGGTTTATTTAGAGCTCTCCTAATACATATTCATTATATGTATGCAGCGTTTACTGCCATTAATCCCCAACTTTAACCCTCCACATTATTAATTTATCCTTTCATTCAGAAAACATGTACTGAGTAGCCCAGTCACTGTGCTAACACTGTAGGAGACTGCAAAGATGAAACACAAAAATCCCATGTCCAAAAATGCCACTGCCTGCAATAAAAGATAACAAGTGATTAAGTGCCATAAAAACAGCACAGATAAAGTCATAGAGGTTCAGAGGGTTATCTGCTGGAATTTTATTCATATACTGCTTTGTATTGATTGGATTCGACAGTTTTATTATAAAATATTTTATGGCTCATAGTAGCCATCATAATTTAAACATAGAGTAGGTTAAAACAACTTCATTTTTCTGGTGAATTTAAGTCTCATGTATTTAGCTGTGCCAAACCGTTTAGCCACAGTTTGGGATTTCTGCAAAAGAATTGTTGAGGGAAGGCATTATTTTTTAGCTTATTAACACTCTGATGTACCTCTTTTTTTTTTTTTTTTTGGAGACAGAGTCTCACTCTGTCACCCAGGCTTTAGCGCACTGGCACTATCTCGGCTTCCTTCAACCTCTGCCTCCTGTGTTCAAGCGATTCTTTTGCCTCAGCGTCCTGAGTATCTGGGACTACAGGCACGTGCTACCACACAGGCTAATGTTTGTATTTTTAGTAGAGATGGGCTTTCACCATGTTGCCCAGGCCAATGTTGAACTCCTAAGCTCAAGTGATCCACCTGCCTCAGCCTCTGGAAGAGCTAGTATTACAGGCCTGAGCCACTGTGCCTGGCCAGCCACCTCACCCAACCTCTGATGTGAATTTTTTCTTTTCGTCTCAAAACAATTTTATCCTATAATATCATAATTTGTTTATATAGAACCATATAGTAATACATAAAACCAGGGAAAATTTTCTTTTTTCATTTATTACAAAATATTTCATTCAAGTAATCACTTGATTATTTTAAATGCAGAAACTTTTTGTGTTGTTTTAAATACTTACTTATTCCAGCACCCTAATGAAATAAAAGGAAGTTTTTCTGTTACACTGCTCCTAGATTTCCTAAATAAAAGATTTTACTTAGTTTCCTGAGTAAATATAAGGAATTTTATAACTCCAGTTTTCAAACTTAAATCTGTCAGGTTTCTCCAAGTTATAGGGAATATAAAAGAACTAATATTCTTTCTTGCTTTTTTGATTAGGGTTCATTTTGGTAGTGATTGGAGTACTTGGCTAAATCCAAACCAATTTTTTTTTTTTTTTTTTGAGATGGAGTCTCACTCTGTCACCTAGGCTGGAGTTCAGTGGTACAGTCTCGGCTCACTGCAACCTCCACCTCCAAGGTTCAAGCGATTCTCCTGCCTCAGCCTCTTGAGTAGCTGGAATTACAGACATGCGCCACCACACTCAGCTAATTTTTGTATTTTTAGTAGAGATGGGGATTTACCATGTTGGTTAGGCTGGTCTCAAACTCCTGACCTCGTGATCCACCTGGCTTAGCTTCCCAAAGTGCTGGGATTACAGGCGTGGGCGAGCCACTGCGCCCGGCCCATGCAAACCAACTTTAATACAAGAAAAACTCTCCATGAATAGAAAAGTATTTCTTTAATACCTGCAAGGTGCTAAGCACCATTCCTGACAATGGGAATCCAGCAGTGAATAAAATGAAGGCTTCACCTTTATTGATTTTATGTATGAGTTGGGAGACAAACTGTAAATGAATTTATATACGTACAAGTGCATGTATACACACACACACACACACACACACACACACACACACACAGTCCTCAACAATAAAATTCTATCCGTGCTTTCTCCCAGGGCACCTGCCCAGTAATAATAAAGTATTTGTCATCCTTTCAGTACAGTTTCATGGTCTCCAGTTTCTCCCTATAAACATTTGCAGGTTGGTTGAAAGCGTGAAAGACAAATCTTTGTTATTATAATTATGGAATATTGCCAAGGAGTAATCCCCTGCTCCAGCCAGTTTTCTTCATAGAAATTATCTGTCACATGTGTTTTATTGGCCATTTATGCAGAATGATTGAAATTAGATTACATCATACATTGCCTGCCATCCTTTTTTATCTTTTCTGAATAATCAGCTACGTTAAAGCTTTTAGCCTTATCTTTTTTGTGTCTTGGGACATGTGTTTAATTAAAAAGCAACTTATTCAGAGTTCAGAGTTTTCTTAGTTTGACTTTTCCCCCATATAACAGTACTAAGATTTATCCATGAAAACCTGTCCCATTGTAGTAATGTATTCCCCATTAGACATGACCTCCTATTAGGAAGATTATGGAGAGATCATGTTAAATGGGTTAGGATATTGTAGCGATCATGTAAACTGATTTAGGCGTGGTTTTATCCCTTTGTGATAGAAAGGGTATTTAAAAACTGAAATGAGTTGGATGACTGAAGTAGTTGGCTTTTAAAGTTCTTTTCGATGGAGGTTCCAGGGGCCTTTCCTTAAAGGAAGCTGCACCAATCTGGTTTCCTCCTGCAGTAGAGGCTGTTCTTTCTCTTTTCTCAGTCTCCAGTGTTCACTTACCCTTTTTGGCTGGACTTCTGAATGTTGGGAGCCACCTGAGGCATGATCTCTTGCTTCCATGGCTTAAGTACCATCTGATGGCTCCTAGATTTTTACCACCAGCGTTAATCATCTTCCTGGGCTCCAGATTTGTACATCAACTCACTACTGAGCATCCCTAACCAGATGTCTAACAGGCATCTTGAACACGTAAAATACTCAAAACACAACTATTTATATTCATTCGCCCTACTGTCATCGTCCTCCACACACATAACAACTTTCTTCTTAGTCATGTTTTACACCTCAGAAAATAATGCCACTTTCCACTAAAAACCAGTTCTCTTGTTCCACACATATAAATTCATCAGCAAATCCTGTCATCTTTACCTCCTAAATGTCCTAAACCCTGCCACTTCTCACTAGCTGTACTTGCAGTTTCCTAAATTAAGCCTCTTCATTCTTTGACTGCACTATTGCAATAGCTTCCTAAGCTTACACTCACATGTTCCAAAAATCCATTCTCTTCCCAAGCAGCCAGAATATTGAAAAACATAAATCACAGGAGTTTGAGACCAGCCTGGCCAACATAGTGAAACCCCGTCTCTAATAAAAATGCAAAAATTAGCTGGGCATGATACTAGGTGCCTGTAATCCCAGCTAGTTAGGAGGATGAGGCAGGAGAATCACTTGAATCCAGGAGGTGGAGGTTGCAGTGAGCTGAGATCATGCCATTGCACTCCAGCCTGGACAACAGAATGAGACTCCACAAAAAAAAAAAAAAAAAGAGAGAGAGAGAGAGAAAGAAAAACATAAATCAGATATATCAATTCCTATTTCATATTCTCCAGAGACCTCCCATTGTCCTTAGAATAAAATCCAAACTATTCACCAAGAACCTGTATGAACTGGGGCCTACCTGCATTTAGTGTCATCTCTTGCAACTTTTCCCTTGGTCACCATACATCAGGTACATTGGCTTTCTTTGTTCAGAACCACCAAGCTTTTTCTCACCTGGGGCCTTTGCACTTTTTGTCTGGAACACTCCTCCAGAGCATTGCAGGACTGACTGCTTCTTTTCATTTATGTTGCACTTCAGCTGCCCTATATAAAAGGACAACACCCTTTCTCCTAACTCTCCCTATTCCTTTGACCCTTTATTTTATCCATAGCATTTACCATCTGGCCTATATTTAATTGGGTTTGGTTTGCTCGTTCTCTCTCCTCTCTCATTTGATTCACGCTGCTTACAGAGATTTTAGCCTGGGAAAAATGAGTAGCAGCTCCTCTGAAGGAAATGATTGTCATTGGTATATGGGTGAGAGATGTGTTAGGCAGCAGATGATTATTTGGCCTACTCATTGGCTCAGGCATATGCAGCTCACTCCTATTTGCTACTTTGTTCCCATCCCTATCACACAGATGTGCCATTTTGATCTTTTCATTGCTCAAGAGAAAACTCAAAACAACTTTTTCTGAATGCTTGGTTACAGTTGTTAAAACAACAAGAAGAGTTAAATTGTCAGCTAGCTCTCTGTGGACCTTCAGGAACCCAGATATGAAAACTCGTGTGTAAAAGTTGCCTGAAGAAGTTTAGACATCTGGTTCAGTCCTGCAAGATGCCTGTCTCTCACAAAATGTGTTTGTGGTTTCTAGGGTGAAATTCTGTATAGTTAGGAAAATAGAGAAGGTCAAAGAGGTAGTTATGCAGAAGAAATCCATTTGACTGCTATGTAAAAGCTCTGAACTTTTCTTTTTTTTTTTTTTTTTTGAAGGCTTAAAAAAATATTTTTTTATTTTACTTTAAGTTCTGGGATACATGTGCAGAACGTGCAGGTTTGTTACATAGGTACACACGTGCCATGGTGGTTTGCTGTACCCATTAATCTGTCATCTACATTAGGTATTTCTCCCAATGCCATCCCTACCCTAGCCCCCCACCCTCCCGACCAGCCCCGGTTTGTGATGTTCCCCTCCCTGTGTCCATGTGTTTTCGTTGTTCAACTTCCACTTATGAGTGAGAACATGCAGTGTTTGGTTTTCTGTTCTTGTGTTAGTTTGCTGAGAATGATGGTTTCCAACTTCATCCATGTCCCTGCAAAAGACATAAACTCATCCTTTTTATGGCTGCATAGTATTCCATGGTGTATATGTGCCACATTTTCTTTATCCAGTCTATCATTGATGGGCATTTGGGTTGGTTCCAAGTCTTTGCTTTTGTGAACAGTGCTGCAATAACCATATGTGTGCATGTGTCTTTATAGTAGAATGATTTATAATCCTTTGGGTATATACCTAGTAATGAGATTGCTGGGTCAAATGATATTTCTGTTTCTAGATCCTTGAGAAATTGTCACACTGTCTTCCAAAATGGTTGAACTAATTTACACTCCCACTAACAGTGGGAAATTCCTATTTCTCCACATCCTCTCCAGCATCTGTTGTTTCCTGACTTTTTAATGATCACCATCCTAACTGGCGTGAAATGGTATCCATAGTGATTTTGATTTGCGTTTCTCTAATGACCAGTGATGATGAGCTTTTTTTCATATGTTTGTTGGCTGCATAAATGTCTTCTTTTGAGAAGTGTCTGTTCATATCCTTCGCCCACTTTTTGATGGGGTTGTTTGGTTTTTTTTCTTGTAAATTTAAGTTACTTGTGGATTCTGGATCTTAGCCCTTTGTCAGATGGATAGATTGCAAAAATTTTTTCCCATTCTGTAGGTTGCCTGTTCACTCTGATGATAGTTTAATTAGATCCCATTGGTCAGTTTTGGCTTTTGTTGCCATTGCTTTTGGTGTTTTAGTCATGAAGTCTTTGCCCATGCCTATGTCCTGAATCGTATTGCCTAGGTTTTCTTCTAAGGTTTTTGTGGTTTTAGGTCTTATGTTTAAGTCTTTAACCTATCTCGAGTTAATTTTTGTATAAGGTGTAAGGAAGGGGTCCAGTTTCAGTTTTCTGCATATGGCTAGCCAGTTTTCCCAACACCATTTATTAAATAGGGAATCCTTTCCCCATTGCTTTTTTTGTCAGGTTTGTCAAAGATCAGATGGTTGCAGATGTGTGACAGTATTTCTGAGGGCTCTGTACTGTTCCGTTGGTCTATATATGTGTTTTGGTACCAGTACCATGCTGTTTTGGTTACTGTAGCCTTGTAGTATAGTTTGAAGTCAGGTAGTGTGATGCCTTCAGCTTTGTTCTTTTTGCTTAGGATTGTCTTGCAATCTAGACTGGATAAGGAAAATGTGGCACATATACACCATGGAATACTATGCAGCCATAAAAAAGATGAGTTCATGTCCTTTCTATATCTGATCCTTTATAATTCACTTTGCTTAGGTTGCACTATTTTGCAAAAAGCCTCAAAATAAGGAGTGGATAGAGTCTATACCCAATGTCCATGGCTTTAGAATGACCAGAGCCAGGCTTCTTTAAACCCAAAGATAAGACCTGGGACATGAGATCACAGAAGTCTCTCAAACAGAGACCAGACTATAGAAATGAAGGTAGAATAATTCTGCAGAAGGGGTAGAACACTTCCTTCCTTTCCATTCTCTTGACAACTGCTGAATTCTGGAGTCACATGGGAGCCTGGGGCTGCCCTCCAGTTACTCCAGCGCAACCCTGGCGAATGACCTTGGCTGCTACTGTTCTTGAAACATGAATGTCAGACTTGTTTCCCATATAGTTCCACTATGGTAACTCCCATTTTAGGAGCAAACTTCTACCTCACTAGGGCTCATATCATGGAGTTATGCCAAAAAATAAAAGATATTCCTCCTGAACAGCTGTGATCCAGTTATACCTAACGTTACACATTATACTCACCATGTTATTTCAGCCAACTCTCAGCATTTGTCACTGTCCTCCATACAGATGGTCCTCAACTTATACTGGTTCAACTTACAGTTTTTCAGCTTTACAATTGATTTATCTGGACGTAACCCCATTGCAAAGAGAGGAGCATCTAGACTTACAGTGGCTCAACTTGCAACTTTTCGACTTTACAATACGTTTATTGGGGCATTAAATGCATTTTTAATTTACAGTGTTTTCCACTTAACAACAGGTTTATTGGGATGTAACCCATTGTAAATTGAGGAGCAGCTGTACTTGGATTTCATCTCCATTTTGATACTATTTGCAACCCTTTTGCCTAAGAAAATTAGCCTGCGGTGATGATTTAGGCTAATATCTACTGGAATCTGTCTTGACAGGTTTTCAGATATTTTTAAAATATACATATGCCCTTCTGTTTCCAACAGCCTTTTCTTCCCCAATTTTAATCCATAACTGTATGTATCTGTTCGGAATTTTTCATCCATCAGAAAAACATTGCTTTGTTTCCATGAAATCTTGTATTGGTTTCTTATGTATTTTCATCACTAAATGCACTTGGGCTATAACTCAGCTCTTTGTGCAGAGGCTGGCTTTTCATATTGTCATTAATAATTCATGAGCTCCATAGAATTATTCTAAACCTTTTTAACCAAGTATCTTGAATCTTAACAGATCCAGTGTCATTTCAGCTTCTAGTTTAGAAAAAAAAAAGACTCAGTGACTAGCCTTGCTGTCTCAGGAGACCTTGAATAAGAATTTCTTTTTTTCTGTACCTTGTTTCTAGTTCAAGATGCCTGAAAAACCTAGAGTGTAGAAATGCTGCCTATCAGAAGTAACAAAATTAGGCCAATTAAGCGATCTTACAGACTGACAAGCACCATAGGGGTCAGAGAAGGAAATTTCCTATCAAAACTCATCACAGAAGCCTCCTAAGGGTAGCACTCAAAGCTCAGAAGACACCTGGGGCGGCTCCTATATCAGTTACTAAGCCGCATGCAGGCTCCTCCCAGCCTAGGAGGAAGCCACAATGAAATTGTCTCTTGCTGGGCCCAGACCTGCAGAATCCAACTGACTGCACTGGCTATGGAAACATGCACTGATGCTTTTGTAGTCTTCACATTTGTTTCCCCAAAGAAGCTACACTTAAAATTTTGAGGCATGAGCTAAGTCTCGGAATAATGAAAATTTAGTATGTATTTTTCAGAGCTGCAAGTCAATCTGGTGGTTGGGATTAGATTGCTTTCTCTTTTTTTTCTGCCTTTTCCTTCTCTCTGTCTTTCTCTTTTAAGTTGTTTAAGAGATTTGGGGGTTTTTCTGGGAGGGGGAGGCTTTTCTCCTGATTTCATTCCTCTAGATTTCAATTTTTTAAGTCCCGTTGGAATCAATACTCATAAAATAGAACAGCTTGTCTCATCTGCTTCATTATAATCCAGTAGAATCTATGTTCTTTCAGAATAGTGAGATGTTTTTAAACACTGGTACATCTCAAAAAAAAGAAGGTCACTTCCTTTACAAATTTGTGTTTTCATTAACGCAAATTTCCTATCTTTCTTGAAAGATAGAATAATTTTTCAGGCCCTCTGATATGTATAAAACCGCTACACAGAACCATTATAGATTTTGAAACGCAAGAGGAATACAAGAGGACTTTGTTCATCTGGGACTAGAATTTCTAAATTAACCAAAATGAATCATTCTCTATATTTGAGTGCAGCTGATTCCACTGGAAATGTATTAATGATGAGCCTGATTGCTGCATTTCACAATTGTATTTTGCTTGTATTTGTAATTATGGTGTCACAGCTACTTTCTGTTTTTTTAAATCAAGTCATCTTTAATCAAGTCCTTTTTTCTGCTTGGGAAAATAGCACCCCCAAAAGACATGGTTGCAGACCCATTTACTTGATGATTGTTTTAGGGCATTGCTTCTCAGACTTTTAATGTGCATATGAATCACCTGTGGATCCTTTTTAATCTTCAGATTCTGAAATAGGTCGGGGTGGGACTCAGGATCCTGCATTTCTTTTTTTTTGTTGTTTTTCCTTCCTTCCATCCTTCCTTCCTTCCCTTTTTCCTTCCTTCCTTCCTTATTTCCTTCCTTCCTTCCTTCCTTCCTTTCTTTTTTTCTTTTTGAGGCAGGGGTCCCACTCTGCTGCCCAGGCTAGAGTGCAGTGGTACGATCTTAGCTTACAGCAGCCTCTGCCTCCCAGGATCAAGTGATCCCCCGATCTCAACCTCCCGAGTAGCTAGGACTACAGCACCCACCCCCATACTCGACTAATTTTTAAAATTTTTTGTAGAGACAGTGTCTGACTATGTTACCCAGGCTGGTCTTGAACCCATGGGCTCAAGCAGTCCTCCCACCTTGGCTCTTTGAAGTGCTGGGATTACAGGCATGAGCCACCACGCCCAGCCAAGATACAGCATTTCTAACAAGCCCCTGGTGATGCCGTTGCTGCTGGTCCACAGACTAAATTTTAAATAGCAAGATTTTAGAATATCTTTACATAAAAATTTCAAATTTAATAATTCTGAAATTGGAGGGTAAAGGTTAGAATTAAATAGGTTAGTTATAAGGACCAACGTATTTAATTTAATTCCAAGGGTGGAATTAAATAGGTTCTAAAGACAGGTCAGTGAAGACAGATCCGATGGTTCATATCCTGGTAGATACATCCTTTGTACAAAGGTTGCTTTCTTTGCGACTCCTCCACTATTTTAACAGCAAACCAACAGACCGCTTATGTTCAAATTCCTTGTGGATGGAGGTAGTTTATTTACTATGTTCCAATCTTTATATGCCTAGAGCCTAGCATATTCCCTGGCACTTGAACCATGGCCAATTAGTGAGTTGAACTGAATCAAACTGAATTGATTGAACTTCACTGGAACAATATAGAGAAAGGACCTGGTTTTGTACCTTTAAAGTCACTTCTTTCCTCTTTAAGTGATTTATACTGCTTTTATGTACAAATTGAAAATGAACCTGTCAGTAATTGTCAGTAATTGATTACTAATTTCCAGTATTATGCTTTTTTTCAAGTCATGTTCTCTTAAAATGCAACACGAAAAAATAGAAATGCAAATTAAAGATAATGAAGATTCAAGAATTTCAAAGCTGTTATATTCCTAGGAATACTAAATGAAATTCTATCTCCAATGAACAGCCTTTGGCAATCATTTATTATTTAAGAATTTTATTCTGGGGATAAGAGGGAAGGCATTCCTAGACTATTTTGGCAGATTCTAACCTGTTCTTCTCACTTCTAAAAGTTTATTCTTGATCTTCAATAAAATATGCAAATTCAAAATATTGTAGTGTATTTGCAGCCTACGCAGATTTCAGTAAATGATTGTATCAATATCAGTATTGCACAAATAAAACTATTTTTCATTCTTTTGGTATTTGATTTTGCCTCTTTTATGTTTTAACATAAAAGAATGTGAATGGAGATACAATTCACATACTACATAGTTCACCCATTATAAATCTACAGCTGTCTTTCAGTATACTGAGAGTTGTATATCCATCACCACAATCAATTTTAGAAGGTTTTCATTATCCCACAAAGAAATCCTGCATCTCTCAGCCATCACCCCCAACTTCTTCCCTCTTCTTAGCCCTCATTAACCACAATCTACTTTTTGTCTCTATAGATTTATCTCTTCTGAACATTTCGTGTCAATGAAATCATATGTGGTCTTTTGTGACTTGCTTCTTTCACTTAGAATAATGTTTTCAAAGTTCATCCATGTTATGGCATGTATCAGTTCTTCCTTCCTTTTTGTGGCTGAATAATATTTAATGATATGGCTATACCATATTTTATTTATTAGTTTGTAGACATTTAGATTGTTTTTGCCTTTTAGCTATTATGAATAATACTGCTATAAACATTTGTGTGTACATTTTTAGGTGGAAATATGTTTTTATTTCCCTTAGATATATGTCTAGGAGCAGATTTGCTGAGTCATATGGTAAATTCTATGTTTAACTTTTGAGGAACTACCAGATTGTTTTCCAAAGTGACTCTACCATTTTACATTCCCACCAGCAGTATATGAGGGCTCCAATTTCTCCACATCCTCTCCAACACTTGCTATTGTCTGTCTTATTGATTACAGCCATCCTAGTGGGTGTGAAGTGGTATCTCATTGTGGTTTTGACTTGCATTTCCCCGATCATCATTAGTATTTCCCAGTTATATTAAGCATCTCCTCATGTGCTTGTTGACCATTTGTATGTCATCTTTGAAGACATGTCTATTCAGATTCATTGCCCATTTTAAAATTAGACTTTGTCTTTTTATTATTGAGTTGTAAGAGTTCTTTATATATTCTAGATATAAGTACCTAATAAGATACGTGATTTGCAAAAATTTCTTCCCATTCTGTGGGTTCTCTTTTCACTCTCTTGATAGTGTCTATTTTTTTTTCCTTTTTTCACATGGAGTCTTGCTCTGTAGCCCAAGCTGGAGTGCAGTGGCACTATCTTGGCTCACTGCAACCTTCGACTCCCGGGTTCAGGCAATTCTTGTGGCTCAGCCTCCTGAGTAGCTGAGACTATAGGTGCGTGCCACCACACCTGGCTAATTTTTTGTATTTTAGGAGAGACGGGGGTCTTCAATTTTGATGAATCTAATTTATTTTTTCATCTGTTGCTTGTACTTTTGATGTCATATCCAGGAAATCAGTGCCTAATCCAATATCATGAAAGCTTACCCTCATGTTTCCTTCTAAGAGTTTTATAGCTATAGGTCTCACATTTTTGTCTTTGATCAATTTTGCATTCATTTTTGTATGTGGTGTTGTTTTACTTTTTAAGTGCTGTGATCTTGGCTACCATGCAAGTCTGAACAGAGCCCTAAGAACATATCTCTCTGCGGAGTACAACCTTGAAACCTCCAGACATGAAGGCTTAGACATTATTGAGAATGCAGTTGATAATTTAGAGCCCAGGAGCGATAAGCAGAGATTCATGGAGATGTACCCTGCTGCGTTCTGTCCACCAATGAAGTTTGAGTTTCAGTCTCACATGGGTGATGAGGTCAGTAATTGATCATTTTTAAAATAATGAATTGTCTCTTCACTTATATTTCTCCTCACTTGCTATAATCTAACAGTTGTAATTATTCCCAGTTGTTTTCTGTCTCCTATCCTTGCAAAGGCTCTTAATACAATGCTAAGATCAGCCGCCACCACCTTTTAAAGCAAACGTCGAACACTCAAATACCCACAGAGGCCAAACAGATAAAAGGTGCAGATTTGCCTTGCACTAAGCTGTCCCAGAATAGAAGTTTTTGTTCCACCTCAAGACAATTTAATGAAAAGGAAGACATTTTGCCAGTCTGATAGAATCTGTCTGATGGCTTCTTATAATCCTGATTTAAAGATTCTCATGAAGAAAAGTAATTGTATATGGCAGGAAAATGGAAGAAAGAAAAAAAAGTACAAAACTTTTTTTAAGACTCAGGTTGGCTCCAAAGCTGTAAAATGAGCCTTAGAAATTATGAGTGTTTTATATACTTTTTATAAATTCAGCTTTCTATCCTATTTTACAAAAAAAAATGCATTTGAACTGATTATGAGTTACAGTTGTTTATATTATTGTCTATGGACAGGAAAAAACAAAAAAAGCCAACTTAGGGAGCATGTTATATAGCACTTATTGTCTCAGCTGTGCAAAACAAAACTCATAGATAAAAACTCAGTCTTATTATGGTGACAGTCTGTTTTTCAAAATGTAATTATAAGATCATGAAAAGATTTCTTTAATGCCATGTTTTTTTCTGAAACACCAAGTATTAAGACATGTAAAATATATACATGTTTTTGTACATAGTATATATATACACACACATATAATGTACCTGCTGTATTTCTAATTGGATTTTATGTGTGTTTGATAGAAATGGTATTTAAGCCAAACGCACATGGATTTTGACAAGCAAAATGAGTAGCTTATTCCATCTTTCCAAAACCAAATGGTTGCTGTTTTAATTTTTCAGCTGTGGATGTGTTAAGCATGGCATGTTAACATATCACAGACAAATGACATCGGTTGGATGTTAATGGTTTTATTGTTTTAATAAAGTAAGTTGGTTGTCCTTTGTTTATGGCCAGTTCTGCTAAGGAGCAGTGGTAATCTCTCTCATGTTTTGGCAACTCCATAAAAGGAACACCATCAAAAACAAGGCAGATAAGAAGAAACTGTTTGTTTCTGGTGCAGTTTTAATAATGCTCTAATTTTGAACTTATCCATAATTGAGATCATGGCCAAATATCTTCTATCAAAACCTAAGATAAGTGACTTCTTGAAGTTCATGGTGAATCATGCGATTTGGCTGATATTGGCTAGGGAAGCCATATTTGAAAGATGCTAAAATAGTCATTCACATTTTCTGAGTTTTTACTATGTGCAAAGCACTGTTCTAAGTCCCTTGTGTACATTGTCTCATTTCATTCCCACAGCAGCCCTGTGATATAAGAACTCTTATTATCCTCATTCTACAGATTAGGAAACTGAGGTTTTGTAACTTACCACAGTCACCTGGCTGGTAGGGGACAGAGCTGGCATTCGAGTACAACTGACTGACTCGAGAAGCCCTGCTGCCTTCTTTGCTTATGTCTGTACAGTCCATTTGAAACATCTTCTGCCTCTGCACAAGAGTCATTAAGAATTCCACGAGTGAGATTTCAGCATCAGAGCTCCATCGCAGGAACTGCCCCGTTCTTACCACAGTCCTTCCTGCAGCTGCCATCTTCCTAGTTGTAGCCAGGCCAAGCAGCTGCATTCTGCTATTGCAGCTTATGTAACAGCTCCACATTTACAAGTGAAGTTTTGATGCTCCTATTAAAAGTAAATATGTAATTGGAAACTTGAGAGGATTGGTGTGATTCATGCATCATTTAAATAGCAGATCCATGCTTCTGGAGGTGGGTTGACGGTGCCCTGTTGTAACTGGTTTCTCATTCTCCATCAGGTGTGCCAGGTCAGTGCCCAGCAGCCAGTGCAGGCAGAGCTCATGCTCAGGTACCAACAGTTGCAGTCCCGCCTTGCCACGCTCAAAATCGAGAATGAAGAGGTGAGCATGCGTTCGTCCTGCCACACCAGTAATCTGAATTCAAATATAACTGGAAGACATTCTCATATGACCTGGGCATATTTAATATTCAAGGTTCAACCTCTTCGTCACATATTTCCTGCTCTCAGGGTTCCTGTAGTACTCTTTGTAGGGGATAAATGCAAAGATTCTGTATTCTGCCATAGATTAATATTTTACTAGACACTCAACTGCATATACATGTAAACACAATTTTTTTACCTTAAATTGTAATTTATACTGAAAATAGTTCCCATGGGTTATCAAATTCAACATATATATCCAAAACTATACAGTCTTTTGTACAGTGGAACTTTTGACTAACATGTTAATTTATTTTTAAAAATATTTTGTAGAGATGGGGCCTTGCTATGTTGCCCAGACTGGACTCAAGCTCCTGGCTTCAAGCAGTCCTCCTGCCTTGGCCTCCCAAAGTGCTGGGATTACAGGCATGAGCTATGCGGTGCCTGGCCCATAGTATGCCATGTTAATTTAATCCTAACTTTTAAAATTCACTTCTTTTTTTCCTTATGCTTTCCTATATTCTCTAAATTTTTGGTACTGAACATGGCATTACTGATAGAACAAAATCATATTTTGAAATGGTACTTGAATGAGGATAGAAAATGTTTATTTGCCAGCATTAGTGTATTTAAATGAATAGAATACAAAATATGAATTATCAATATATGTTGAGCTAGGAAGCAATTATACAATTCAGCTGCCTATTTCTGAAATTAACTTACTTGAATCCACGTTCTCCTAAAATAAAGATACAAACCACAAATGTTTCTTGCATTAGTCAAGGCTCCCAATTGTAATTTACAGGAACACAAGTTAAAAAGTTAACTATTGGTCAGTGTTTGCGGTATCCTCAGACATCACTGGATTTGTGTTCAATTGATGTTATCAGGACTCTCTCTCTTTTTATCACTTTGAAGTGATTTCCTATGTGTGTTGATAGTGTTTTCGGGATAGACGCAGAACTATGTGGTCCCTTTTAAAGCTTTCCGTCCCACTCCATCCTGGCATCCTTGTCTCTGAAGTAAGACTGACTCTTCAGTGACCTGGCTGAAGTCATGCATACTTCTGGACAAACCATTACATCTAGGAAATGAGATTCTGTCATTGGCCAACCTGGAGAATGTGCAGCTCATAGAACCCTTTGATTGAGAATTCCAACAGAAATAGTGTATTTCTAGAGACAGACAATTCCCAAAAGAAAGGATTGTGGGACAGAAGCGAAAAAATAACGTACAAATGATAAAGTGAATTATCAAAATTCACTTTCCTACCCTGTTTTGTTTTAATCCCACCAGGATGTTTGAGCTCTGTGTATTTGTTTCTGTTAAGAAAGAATGATGTATAGACCAGTATAATTTGGTCAAAACCCACTGTAATTTTTGGCTTTTATTATTCCGAGCAGAAACAAACCAGCCCTTATTCAAATGTGTATATTTAAGATGCAACCAATGTCATCTCTATGTAGAGTCCCACAAATGAGCCTTTCCAAAGGAAAGCTATTGCTCACCTTGAGGCAGCGTTTGAGAGCCTAGGTTTTATCTAGGCTTCACAAAATACCTAATGCAGTTTACTGGATCCTATTCTATCTACAGTTTGTATGTCTAGTGACTTCCCTTGTTTTTCCCTGCATATCCTTCTGCTGTTTTATTTGGATAACATTCTCTAAACTCAAGGAAAATAGTATATTATACACAAAGTCAAAACTGGCAGCTCACAGATCTGTTTTGTTTGGCTCCCAAAGTTTTGACCTGTTTTTTTTTTTTTTTAAAAAAAAGGTCCGGCCACTCTGGCCCTGCACTGCCTCATGAATTGAAGAGCTGGGGCATTTGAATCCTGCTTTGCCGAAGTCATTCAACTCCCAGTTCTCTTACACTGGACTGTTTGTGTTACCTGTCTGGCCTCCTCAGGCCTTTGAGTTTGTGACCCTTAATGTATGCCTTTTTAGGCATAACGTGGAGAAGCACAGTGTCCTTATAAACTTAGAGTCAGGCAATGCTTTGTGAGGGTTAATTTTTTTTAATTATCTAAAGAACTTGGGAAGCTGAGGGAGGATCTCTTGAGCCTAGGAGTTCGAGGCTGCACTGAGGTGAGATGGTGCCACTGCACTTTAGCCTGGGTGATAGAGCAGGACCCTGTCTCTTAAAAATATTAATTAATTAAAATAATTTTTTAAAAACCTACTGACTGCAAAATAAAACTTAAAAAGTAATTTTTAAACATTAGCTGAAGAAGCAAATGAATTGGATTATCCTGATGTTTCTTGTGAGCATGACTACTGGTTTATGATTTGTTGGACACCAAAGAAAATTTACTGTAGTGGAGTGGGATTCCCAAAGAAAGTAAGATTTAAATTAGATTTTTGATAATCAGTAGATACCATAAAAATAGAGGGAAGAAAAGATATTTCAATATACATCAAGGTGCCTTGGGAGAATAGAATAGTTTGGTTATCACCCCAGTTCTCTTTGGGAATGAACTGATGGAGAAGGTGAGGTCATTCAACAAGAAGCTTTGAGAGCCAAGTTAAGGAGTTTTGTTACTGTGGTTCAGTACAATAAATCCTGAAGGTCCTCAGGGGCTTGAGGCTGCATGGAGCTATGGTTGTGCCACGGCACTCTAGCCTGGGTAATGGAATAGGACCCTGTCTCCCCCCACCAAAAAAAAGTTAAGAGAGAATTTCACCCAAGTTTTAAAAAGCATGGACAATACAGCTAAGTAGAACATGAGCCTTTTCACCAAATCTTAGAATACTTTAAATAGTCACTTTGGGAGGCCAAGGCGGGGCAGATTGCCTGAGCTCCAGAGTTCGAGACCAGCCTGGGCAACATGGTGAAACTCTGTCTCTACTAAAATATGAAAAATTAGCCAGGCATGGCAGCATGTGCCTGTAATCCCAGCTACTCAGGAGACTGAGACAGGAGAATCACTTGAACCGGGGAGGTTGCAGTGAGCCGAGATCGTGCCACTGCACTCCAGCCTGGGCAACAGAGCAAAACTCTGTCTCAAAAAAAAAAAAAAAAAAAAAAGTAGGCACCACCTGCAACAGACCATATCTGGCCCATGAAAAAAAATTTTTTTTGAGACAGGGTCTCACTCTGCCACCCAGGCTGGGGTGCAGAGGCACAATCACAGCTCACTGCACCTCGACCTCGCAGGCTCAGGTGATCCTCCCACCTCAGCTACCTGAGTAGCTGGGACTACAGGCATGTGCCACCACGCCTGGCTGATTTTTGTATTTTTTACAGAAACTGGGTTTCACCACGTTGCCCAGGCTGGTCTCTAACTCCTGGATTCAAGCGATCCGCCTACCTCAGCCTCCCAAGATGCTGGGATTACAGGCGTGAGCCACCACTCCTGGCCTGAAAACTTTTGTTTGCTCTACAGTGCTTGGGTTTTGAAAGTTAT
The DNA here is from genome assembly GCF_009828535.3 of Hylobates moloch. Classification (NCBI taxonomy): domain Eukaryota; kingdom Metazoa; phylum Chordata; class Mammalia; order Primates; family Hylobatidae; genus Hylobates; species Hylobates moloch. The sequence continues at coordinate 41,212,751 of NW_026652288.1, read as the reverse complement.
TTGCTGTCCTTTAAAAACTGTAAGTTTTCATAAAAATATCAATATGCAGGGTGGGCACAGTGGCTCACACCTATAATCCCAGCACTTTGGGAGGCCAAGGTAGGCAGATCTCTTGAGGTCAGGAGTTCGAGATCAGCCTGGCCAACATGGCAAAACGCCATCTCTACTAAAAGTATAAAAATTAGCCAGACATGGTGGTGCATGCCTGTAGTCCCGGTTACTCAGGAGGCTGAGGCGGGAGAATCACTTGAACCCAGGAGGCGGAGGTTGCAGTGAGCTGAGATCGTTCCACTGCACTCCAGCCTGGGCGACAGTGCAAGACTCTCTCAAAAAAAAAAAAAAAAAAAATGTGCGTATATATGTACATATTATAAATTATATATATATATATATTTATCAATATCCAGCCTCTTTAAAAATTAGAAGAACTGATCACACTAGACCTGTGTTTCTATAGGACGATAACTGACTTCTCTTAGACACAGAATGTGTGCTTCCTGTTTGCCATGTTCTCCACTCAGCCCACTCACCTCATTTTCATGGTTTGCCTGGCCCTTAAAGATATTTGAGTTTGTATCACCTGCCTTAAAACAAAGAGAAGAGAGCAGTACACACTTGTGAAATGGCCTCAGTATACTTACAAGTAGTAAAAGTTAAAAGGTTTGAGAGGGCTTAATTAAATTTATGGTTGGTGAAGACTCATAAGAGATTGTGACATTTATTGTCACTTCCCAACTTTCCATTTACCTGTTAAACTTTTTAAAATGAGGTTTGAGTTTTATTATGCTGCAAACTTGCACCCTTGGTACCTCAGTCTCACGATTCCAACTTCCAGCAGATCTGTCAGTGAATATTCATTAGTGCCCACTGTGTGTTGTGCATATGGAATTAGAGCAGGGCCTGCTGCCACACAGCCTTGTTCCCAATTATTGTTTTATTTTGATTACTTAACTGTTTATTAAAACTTTGAAGTGAAACATTAATAAACATTACTTTTGTTTTTGTTTTGTTTTGTTTTGTTTGAGACAGGGTCCCACTCTGTCATCCAGGCTGTAGTGCAGTGGCACAATCACTGCAGCCTCAACCTCCTGGGCTCAGGTGGTCCTCCTGCCTCAGCCTCCCAAGTAGCTGCTTTTTTATTATTTTAGAGACAGTGTCTCTACAAATAACTATTTTGAATTATTCTTTAAATTTTCAACTATTGTTCATGAATTTTGTTCAAAACACAAAATAATATGCCCAGCTACTTTTTTATTATTTGTAGAGACAGGGTCTCCCTATGTTCCCCAGGCTGGTTGAACTCCTGGGCTCAAGCGATCTTCCCACCTTGGCCTCCCAGAGTGCTGGGATCACAGGTGAGAGCCATAGCCGGCTCACATTACTCATTTCAGCCACCCGGCCCAACATTGCTCTTAAAGGCAACTTTTCAAAAGCAAACTAAATAATCATTTCTACCTTTCTCATTATAAACATTTTCTAAACACTTTGCAGCCTAATATTGCACTGTCTCGTCTGCTTTCTCAAAGTTTGCATTTAGCCTTGTTGTAGGGATTTCTGCTTAGGGGTCATTCCTGTTGCTTCTTTCTTTCCAAACTAGCCTCTGGAGTAACTCACCATTTATTACAGTTCCCATTTCTTCAAGTTTCTCATCCCTCCCTTTATGTATACACAGTCAAAGAAAGAGAAAAAGGAACTACTTTGAGGAGAGAAACTACGCCTTTTGTATTTTTTTAGGACAGTGTTGGTTTTTAATAGCTTGCCCCATTTTCAGGCCATTTGTCCCAATATTTGGTCCAGAAAATAAAGATTTCATCAGCATGTCACTGCTGTTCTATGAGTAAAACCTCACATGTAAAACAACTAGTCTCTCTCAAATTATAGTAGATTTACCACCCTGAGGGGAATGTACAATGAGAGAAGCCCATAATTTCTCAATCAATTTGCGACAGTGTTGAATGAACAGATAGCTCCACGTAAATTTCCCTAGCACCATTTAAAGCCTTTCACCAGCAGCTTGCCAAGGAGTATTTCACAGACTGTTCCAAAAATACATTACTTACACAAGATATTTTCAACAGTAATGAGCAAGATTTTAGGCAAACATTTGAGACAATTTGCATGGCACGGGAAATTGAGGGAACTAAGAGATATTTCAATTACACCTCCTACCTAGGGTAGAAAAATCACATTTTCCCCCCAAATTTCTCATCGTACCAGTGACCTCAGCAGAATCCCAGGTCATGTAAATCAATGATCAAACTCGCCTGGGGGATTCTCAAGTTCTTTTGAGACTTGATATAAGATGTGAAGCCTGATAACCACTTAATTATAATTGCTGTTTTGGATCTTCTTTGTGGCCTTTAACTTCATTTTTACTGATTTAAGTATCTTTGACTTGCCTGCAACCTTCTACTGATGAGCTAACAGGAAAATCCTAAGTAAAAGATAACTGCCATTTGTTCCTTAAATGACATCTTCTTGGCCAAAATTAAAAATAGGATCAACCGTCTTTCACCGCAAACACACATTTATATTTTTTGTTTCAAGCAAGCTTTAACTCATTGAAGGGAGGGCCTTGATCCAAAAGAATACCAAGGGAAATGAAGAGAATTTCTAGGATAGGTATAAAAATGAGTCCTGGGATAGAGCACCCCAAAGAAAATGGCAGAGCTCAGGATGGTTCTCAGTGGACAAACAACTCGTTTTCTCTGATGCACTGAGCATTTTGGCATCCATGATTTGAAAGGATAACTTCAGCGTCCGCTGTTCATTCAGTGAACTTTTTCTGATAATTTGCTGTGTTTCAGGCACCGTGCTAGTCCCTGGAGCTATAAAGATTAAGTTATCACTGACTTCAAGTTGCTTCCACCATAGGTGGAAATATAAACCTCTAAACAGTGAGGCAAGTGCTTGTGAGAAATTGATTTGAGATCATGCTCCTTAGACCACACTCAGTGTCAGGTCCACCCACATGGGTCATTAAATCAGAGTCAGGGGTGGGCTGCAGGAAAACAGGTTTTCTGAGACACAGCTGAAGGCAGAGACTTTGTTCTGAGAGTCCTGAGCAACGATGATGTTTTCTTCCTTGGATTAAGTTATATCGTTGCTGAAAATGAATTTTGTTCAAAAACAAGAGAGCCCAGCATTTGTAAACATTACCTAAAATGCAAGTACATAAATTATTAGTGTGAATTCTTCTGGAATGGTGATGTGACATTCCCTACCCCCCCCCGCCAAAAAAAAAACAGTTGTGAGACAGCAAACATTGTTTTTTTTCAGATCTGGTAATGCCTACCCAACACAGACAGGGGATAGGGTTGTTAGCATTGCACCCATGTTAGGGTATAAGGAGCAAGAAAAGGCCATGGCAGGATGCTCTGCCTGTGCTCTCGCCTTCTGTGGCCTGTGCTAGCTGTGAGTTTCTGTACCCTTGGCTAATTAATTACGGAATTGACCCAATCTCTGTGTGTGTGTGTGTGTGTGTGTGTGTGTGTGTGTGTGTGTGTGTGTGGTCCCTTTCTGCTAATTTTTAGTATATCTGAAATGACAGTGCTGTAATTGAAATACATTCAAGGTCAGCAATGGCAAGGAGGAAGTAGTTCAGTGGGGAGGCGAAGGAAGGGATGAGGGTCACCTTCACAGATGAGTGATGAGTCTTAAAGGATGAATAGGACTGCATCAGGTGCAAGGTACAAGGCACAGTGCCATAAAATACATGGAGTGTGTTATGGTATGATTTGTGTCCGCCCTGAAAATTCATATGTTAAATTCTTAGCTTCCAGTGACTAAGAATATGATCTTATTTGAAGATAGGGCTTCACAGAAGTAATCGAATTAAAGTAAGGTCAATATGACTGGTGTCCTTATAATAAAAAGGGGAGGGGAAATTTGGATACAGAGACACAGGTGTAGGGAAGATGATATGAAGAGTCATAGGGAGAAGATGGCCATCTGCAAGCCAAGGAGAGAGGCCTGGAACAGATCCTTCCCTCCCAGCCCTCAGAAAGAACCAACCCTGCAAACCAACACCTCGATCTCAGACGTCTAGCCTCCAGCACTGTGAGACAATACATTTCTGTTGTTTAAGCCACTCAGTACCTGGTTTGCCTTAGCAGACTAACACAGTGCATTCAGGGAATGAGAACACTGAAATGGCTGTCTTGTTCTCCCAGGGATAATGTCCTGGTAACACAAAGCCCACAAAGCCAGTCCACAAAAGCTCACAGAAGTCACCTCTCCCTCCTCATTTGTTTTGACCCACAGCTCAGAGTTCAAGCCACCTGGGCAGCTCCTTCAGTGCAGTGCATTCTTCTGGTTTCTCACGAATCCTTTGTCAAGTCTTTGGCCTCTCCTTCCACCAAAACCCAACTGTGTTTTCCTGCTGCTGATGGGGAGGTATTTCAAGGCTCATATTAGCTGTTTCATATTTGCCTCATTATGTTCCCCCCTGAGACTTACTAATATGGCTGGTGTGTGTCAGAAGCTGGTGTCACTGTCTGTTGCGAGCATCCCATGGGATGATATGCAGTCCCAGCATTGTGTCTGGTGGCTTCTGTCACATCCTTTATTCCTGATACTTCCAAATTTAACCATGACACCATTGCTTCTGAGAAGGACGTTGAAAAAAAGAAGAAAAATGGCATTGTTGATTTTGATTCTTCGTATATGTATTCCATGTGTGCATTTGATAATGCTGCTGTCTCTTGTTTCCTATATGTAAGAACATGGTTCTAGTGAAACATTCTTATGTAACCATCTGTCTCATAAACTCAGTGAACACACTTTAATTGCAAAATTCCAACAAATTTACAGATTACAGTTGTCCCGTGGCATCCAAAGGGGATTGGTTCCAGGACCTCCCACAGATACCAAAACCCGAAGATGCTCAAGTCCCTTAAATAAATGGTGTGGCATCTGCACATCACCTGCACACATTTTTCTATACTTTAAATCATCTCTAGATTACTTATAATACCTAAAACAATGTAAATCCTATGTAAATAGTTATATTGGGTTTTGTTATTTTTTATTGTTGTGTTATTATTTTTTATTTTTTTTCCAAATATTTTTGACCCACAGTTGGTTGAATTTGTGAATGGTTGAATACATGGATACAGAATCCATTAAAAAAAAAAAACTGACTGTATTTGAAGACAAATTACAAGTGTTTATTTTGGTTCATGATTATTTTGGGGTTTTTTGTTGTTCAGATGGATTTTGTGGTTTTTTTTGTTTGTTTGTTTTAGGAGCTTTTTTTGTCATTGACCTCCTTTAATTGTATTTTAATTAGGTACATATCAGAGCACCTTATTGAACCTTACATCATGTTATTCTTATACTTCACCTCACTGGTATCTGAAGAACATTATATACTTTTCATGCTTCTATGTAGTTGGAAGTTCTGCTCTGCCCTCCAGAGCAAAAGAAGCTGTAGTTCTTTCCAGCAGTTTTGCTATTTAAGGCACTTGTTGAAAAAGATTAACTCCTATTGCTGTTGCTTAAATGTTTTTCAAATATGCCCCATCATGTTCATTCCCACTCTTAACTTTGTTAGATCAAGGTTTCATCACCTCTCAATGGAACTAGGGTCTCCTGACTAACTTTCCTGCTTTCTGTCTCTTTCCCTTTTATTGTTCATCAACTCAGGGATCTTTTAAAAATGTAAATCTAAACTGTCCCTTGTAGGTATCAGTGGCTCCCTGTTGATTCTCAATTAAGTGTGGTATATGAGGGCCTTGATTTTTTATTTTTTTAAATTCTAACTGCAGTATCATACGATAGAAAGGTCCTTTATTAGCAAGCCATCGTCTCAAGATGCTATGCACTCCTACTTCTCATATAAAGCTACTTGTTGTAGCCCAAGAAGGCCAGACTCTCTCTTTTCCCACTTTTTCCTCTGCCTGGAATGCCCTTTTTTGCAGTGAACACCTACTCACCTTTTAATATATGCTCAAAATTTATCTTCTGAATGGTGCCTTCCCTGACTTCCTCAGACAACACAGTATACTCTTTTGCCTGTATTTTCTTACACATTTGTCAATTTCAAGAGTTTAATTGAATAAAGGAATAATAGCATTTACTTTGTAGTATTTTAATTACTACATATTGGCACAAGTAAAGGCTTCCATTTTTTAAAAGTATTATAAATATAAAATTTATGGAGATGTAGATAACATAGTCAAATATTTACCTTCAGTATTCAGCTATTAATTTAGTTATGCAAAAGTATTTTAAATCACTTATTATATAAAACTGTTTTAATTTACAGATACTATATTTTTCTCATTTTCGCAATTTTATGAAGGCTCTTCATATATCCTGATATTGTGTTTGTCATTACCAGAGCCACATTTTGAGTCTGCCGAGACCACCTTGGTCAGGGAGACCCTAACCCAGTGGTGCAAGAGGAATTAAAGACATACACAGAAATATAGAGGTGTGAAGTGGGAAATCAGGGGTCTCACAGCCTTCAGAGCTGGGAGCCCCAAACAGAGATTTACCCACATATTTATTAACAGCAAGCCAGTCGTTAGCATTGTTTCTATAGATATTCGATTAACTAAAAGTATCCCTTATGGGAAACGAAGGGATGGGCCGAATTAAAGGAATAGGTTGGGCTAGTTAACTGCAGCAGGAGCATGTCCTTAAGGCACAGATCGCTCATGCTATTGTTTCTGGCTTAAGAATGCCTTTAAGCAGTTTTCCGTCCTGGGCGGGCCAGGTGTTCCTTGCCCTCATTCTGGTAAACCCACAACCTTCCAGCGTGGGCATTATGGCCATCATGAACATGTCACAGTGCTGCAGAGATTTTGTTTATGGCCAGTTTTGGGGCCAGTTTATGGCCAGATTTTGGGGGACTTGTTCCCAACAGAGTCATCAAGTACACTTTTCTCAGAGTATACCATTGTCACATCTATATGTTTGAAATACAGTGCTTTTAAAACTTGTGTATGATACTGTCATTAGAAATTTGTCTACAAGCTGCAAAAGCCTATTTGACTAGTGTAGGATGGTGACTCTTTTAATTCAGTCTATAGATATTTAATTATGACCTCCTTACAGTAATTAATTACAGTATTTTTAATGGTCATTAATATGCTCCTTTCCCACAGTATCTACCCTTTGCATTGTGCATAACCCCAGGAATGATTATTGTCTATTAAATTTCTTTCCCTTCTTCTTTTAATATTAATTCCATCACATGACCTTCTAAGCATCTAAACTAGTACTAATTGCTACTGTTTCTTTCCCAAACATTATTTTGTTCAAAAAAAAAAAAGTAACTGAAAAGATTTCCACTTCCTGTAATGATGGACTGGGTCACTCAACTGATTCTTTCAAATTTCATTTTCTAGGACACGATGCATGGCCAAGCCTGAAACCTGTGACACAGGGAACCATATCTTCCCAAAAGGAAGAGCATCCAATATTTTGAACAGTAATAAAATCCAGAGAGCTATTAGTGCCCCTAATGGTTTGGGAAAATAAACATTCTCTTTGGAGGATAATCTCACCTTTGACCTCAAATAACTCTACAAAAAATATCTAGCAAAGATAATTAGACAATGAGGAGATAAGAAACCATGAGTGATAGCCAGAAGAAATAATAGACAATAGAGACACCCCCACAGGAACTCCAGATATTGGGATTATCAGAAATAAATGACAAAAGAACTATTTACAGTGTTCAAGGAGGTTTTTAAAAGCCAAGCTTAGATTTCATCAGGAAATCATAAGCACTAAAATAACAGATTTGAAAATGAGCTACATAGGAATTCTAGCACTGAGAAATAACCAAAATTAAGAAAGCAGTGGGTGAGTTTAACATCAGGTAGAACTAAAAAATAAATCATGAAAGAAGACAAATCAGAAGAAATAATAAAAACACAGCATCAAAAACAAAAGATAATAAAATATGGAAAAGAAGAATAAGAGATACAGAGAACACAGTAATGTCTAATATACTAATTGAACTCCCAGAAAGAAAAAAAAATTTTTTTTTTTTTTTTTTTTTGAGACAGAGTCTCACTTTTTTGCCCAGGCTGGAGTGCAGTGGCACGATCTCAGCTCACTGCAACTTCTGCCTCCTGGGTTCAGGCAATTCTCCTGACTCAGCTTCCCAAGTAGCTGGGATTACAGGCACATACCACCACACCCAGCTATTTTGTATTTTTAGTAGAGATGGGGTTTCACCATATTGGCCAGGCTGGTCTCGAACTCCTGACCTCAAGAGATCCACCGTCTCAGCCTCCCAAAGTACTGGGATTACAGGCGTGAGTGACCGCACCCCGTTCAGAAAGAAAAATTAAAGAATATAGAGTCAATATTTGAAAAGATAAAAGCTGCAAACTTTCTAAAACCTATAAAAAATATCACACAAAGTCAAGCAGTCCAAGAAATTCCAGGCAGAATATATTTTTTAAATCCTTACCTAGATATATTACAGTGAAACTGCAGAAACCCAAAGATGAATAGAAAATTTTAAAAGCAGCTGGAAAAAGAAAGCAGATTTTATTCAAAGCAATGACAGACTGACGGTAACCTTCTCACTCAACAGGAACATAGAAGCCACAACAAAGTACAGTGATATATTTCTAATATACAAAAAGAAAATAACTGCTGCACAGAAAAAGATATTTAATAAATGAAGGTGAAATAAAAGACACTGTCAAGTCAACAAAACAGACACATACTAAAAAGAATTTCTAAAGGGTACCCTTAAAATATAAGCACTTGACCTCAAAGAATGTAATGAATACATGAGTGATGCTAAATGAATATTGACTACATAAACTAATAATGTCTTAAATTTACATATAAATATTTATATATATCCTATTATAATGTATTACAAAAATAGCATATAAATCAGGAGGAGTAAATGAAGTTAAGGTGTTCTAAACTCTTAACGTTGTGTGACAGAAGGAAAAAGCTATCAATTTACATTACACTTCGATAAGCAAAGGTAGAATGTGACCTTCAGTGAATAAAAAGACTACTAGAAGATTAACAAATAAATAAACTCCTAACAGATAACATAAAACAGTATCTTTATGGCTATGAGATAGGAAAATATTTCTTAAATAGGACACAAAAAACACTAAAAGGAAAGAATTGATAAATGCATTATATTAAAATTAGAATCTTTGTTCATCTGGACACTATTGAAGGAGGGAAAAACCATAGCACAGAGTGGGGAAAAATATTTGCAACACATGTAACTACAAAAAGACTCATATCCATATCAACAAATCATTAAGAAAAAGACTCATAACTTAGAAAATGGAGCAAGAGATTTTAACAAAGTGTTCTCAATTAAGGAGATCCAAATTGCCTTAAACATATGATAATGTGCTCAATCTCATATATCAGGGAAATGCATATTCAAACCACAGTGAGATACCACTGCACACCCAACACAATTGTTTAAATTTAAAAGAAAGACTGACAATACCAACTGTTGATGAGGATGTGGAATAGCAAGGATTCTTCCACTCTGCTGGTGAGATTATAAATTACAATCATTTTGGAAAACAGTTTAGCAGCAATTCTATTCATATATGTGTGACTAAACAAAAATGTGTTTATAGTAGCATTATTTAAAATACCCCACAACTAAAAAAAATCATCTATCAATAGTAAAATGGATGAATTACAGCATATTCCTACAATGAATAGCAATGAAATATACTCATAAGAAATGAGTGTATCTCACGTTGAGCAAAAGGAAGACAAAAGTTATACATCCTGTAGGATTTCATTCATGTAAAGTGCAAGAATGGGCAAAGCTAATATCTAATCTTAGAAATGCAGGCAATGGAGAAGGAGAGGGTATAGGTGTATGGTAATTGGGAGAGGCACAAGCAGACTCGTAATATACTTTTTCTTGGTCTGATTGTTACTCACATAGGTGTGTTCCCTATGTGATAATTCATCATCAAGCTGCACACTTATGGTCTGTGTATTTTTCTATATGTAGTTTGACTTCAGTTGAAAATGTTAAGACAAAAAAGTAATTGAGAGAGTACCCAGTAATATATGAGATTTATAAGTACTGAAATATAAAGTGATAACCTTCTTAGGATGATTTTGAAGAAATCGTTCCCTTAAACTGGTGATATGGAGTGTTTTTTACCTTTGTTTCTCTCCTAATAGACTGGTGGGGGCAGGCCCTGTGTCCTCATCTCTGCCTGACAGAGTGGACTTTCCCTGTTTGTGGGATTCGTGAAATAATGAAGTAACATGAGAAATGTATTTCTTTTCCCAGGTTAAGAAAACGACTGAAGCCACCTTGCAGACAATACAAGATATGGTCACCATTGAAGACTATGATGTTTCTGAATGCTTCCAGCACAGTCGTTCCACAGAATCTGTGAAGTCCACTGTCTCTGAAACCTACCTGAGTAAACCCAGCATCGCCAAGAGAAGAGCCAACCAGCAGGAAACTGAACAGTTCTACTTCATGGTGCGCCCGCCACTTCCCAAGCCACTCTACAGAGCTCAGATCTAGGATTCCCAAGTGCCACTTCTGTAGTCGCATCAGAACCATCTGGGGTTCCTTTTGTTAAAATAGACTCCTGTCTACCATCAGAGTTCCTGATTCAGTCAGTCTCGGAAAGAGTTTAGGAGTTAGTTAGTTAGGAGTTATTTAGTTAGTTAGAGGGCTGGTATAAAACAGTACTTTTAGCTGGGCAGAGGGGCTCACCCCTGTAATCCCAACACTTGGGAGGCTGAGGTGGGAGGATCATTTGAGCCCAGGAGTTTGGGACCAGCCTGGGCATCATGGCAAAACCCCATCTCTACAAAACATATATATATTTATATTTATATATATATTTATATTTATATAGATATATAAATTAGCCGGCAGACATAATGATGTGCAACTGTAGTCCTAGCTACTTGGGAGGCTGAGGTGAGAGGATCACTTAAGCCCAGAAGGCAGAGGTTGCAATGAGCTGAGATCACTCTACTGCACTCCAGCCTGGGCAAGAGAGTGAGATCCCGGCTCTAAAATTTAAAAACACACAGTACTTTTAAACTTTAATATCCATACATGTCACCAGGAGAGCTGGTGAAAGTGCCAGTTCTAATTTCCAGAGGTCTGGTACAGAAGGAACCTGAGAGTGTGCATCTCTCCTAGGCTCCCAAGGGTTGGCTGATGCTGCTGGTCTGCAGACCACACTTCAAGTAACAAGTTTCTAGGATCTAGAAGATCAAAGTGGCTGGATTTTAGATCTATGAAAAGTTCCTTGACATTGAATAATTTTTAAAAATTAAAAATTAGGCTGGGTGCGGTGGCTCACGCCTGTAATCCCAGCACTTTGGGAGGCCGAGGCAGGCGGATCACCTGAGGTCAAGAGTTCAAGACAAGCCTGGCCAATATGGAGAAACTCCATCTCTACTAAAAATACAAAAATTAGCCAGGTGTGGTGGCGGGCACTTGTAATCCCAGCTACTCAGGAGGCTGAGGCAGGAGAATCACTTGAACCCCAGAGGCAGAGGTTGCAGTGCACCAAGATCGTGCCACTGCACCCCAGCCTGGGCGACGAGCGAAACTCTGTCTCAAAAAAAAAAAAAAAAAAAAAAAAAAAAGATTTAAAAATTATTCTTGCCTTTTGCAGAAACTCAGAGAATATTTGGAAGGCAGTAATCTCATCATGAAACTTCAAGCCAAACATGACTTGCTGCAGAGGACCCTGGGAGAAGGTGAGTTATCCGAAATGTTTGGGAAGATGACCTGGATGATACATCATATCATGTATATATTCCAGAAAGGGTATGAATTGTATGTGCTTTAAGAAGCAGAGGACAGTCTGTGTTTAGATTTGGTTTCATTTGTATATGTCATGATCAAGTTCTCCTGGCACTATTTTCTTCTAAAGCGTGGTGCTAACCTTGAGGAAGCATAGTGAAATCCAGGGAGGGCTGGAAAGTCAATACCGAGCTCCTAGGGAGGAATCTACAGAGCGTGGTGCTCCCAATCGTAGAAAAGTCTGGAGACACTACCCCTTCCCTACCTGCTGACCCCCCAGTCTCTTCTTCCTTCCCTTCTCAGACTTCTGCACCCTTCTAACCCCACCCCTGTTTGTTTTAATGGGCGAGTGTTTGTTGTTCCATCTGTTGCCTGTTTAGACTCTGGAAACCAGTTAAACCGGTTTGGGTGATTTTTTTCTTTCGGTAGGCATTGGCTGTGGTTGAGAAACAATCTTACAGTATAAATAGATTGCTATGTCTAATAATAGTAATGAAAACAGCAGCAACAGCTAACAGTTGTAAGGCTTTCTCTGCGCCAGGCTTTGTTCTGAGTCGTATATTTTACTGTGCACTAATAATTTCTCCATTTTTACAAATGAGGAGACTGAGGGGAGGCATGGGAATACAGGCAAAGGGGACTGTATAAATGTTAATGTTTCTCTTTGTCTTTATGAAATTTAAAAGGAAAAAAATAAATGCAAGCTAAGTTCCTGTCTTAAGTCCTTCATAGTCTGTGACTTTATCTTTTATTCACATTAGACCCTGCCAGAAGTTAGAAAAAGTAAAAGAGAACATGGAAGGGAGTGGGAAACGAGAGGACTGAGTTGTGTGAGTAACTCAGGTCAAAAAAGAGATTGCCCCTCTTAGACCTAAATTCTTGCCTCCTACCATTCTGGAACCTTCCTTAACCATAAAGTTTCCATCACCTTATCTCCTGGTTTCTGCCAAAGAACTCATCATCCTCAGGGAATGACCACATGGAGAAAGGTTATCATGACCTAAGAACCATGTCTGACACAGTTAGGATGAAAAGGCCAGTTACACCTAGAAGGGAAAAAAAAAAAAAAAAGCAACACTTAAACTACCAAAAAGTGTCATTAAAAAATAAAATAACCAAATACAATGTATGAACCTTCACACACTAGATTAAATTAGATACTGAATCGAAAAGCAAAAGTTATGAAAGACATTTTAAGAACAATTAGGGGAGTCGAAATACAGTCTATATTAAATAATATTATTGAATTAGTGTTAATTTTCCTAGATATGATAATGGTATTGTGATTATAAAGAAGAACATTCTTATTCTTAAGAAATGCTTGCTAAAGTGTCATGACGTCTACAACTTACCTTCAAACGGTTCCAAAAAAAAAAAAAAAAGAGGGAGAGAGAGAGAGAGAGAGAGAGTACAGTCAAGGTGGCAAACATTAACAGCCGGAAAATCTACATGAAGGGGATAAGGATGCTTCCTATACTGCTCTTTTAACTCTTCTGTAGGTTTGAACTTTAAAAAAAAAAAAAAAAAAGTCTTTTTATCTTTGAATAGTTTTCTTACAATTGTGTCCTGTTTTTTCTTTTTCCCCTCACAGTATCATGTAAGGTCTTTTTTTTTTTTTTTTTCCAATTTTTCACAAATGCCTGATATTTCAAGTGATGCCCTCAAGGTCAGTTGCCAGGCCTAAAGCATAAATTATCCTAAGTGTGGATGAACGCTTGCAGGCACAAAGTCCTACCCTGTGAGGATGGATACCACTTTAGAAATTGTGTTTGAGAGCATGAAGTAGTGGGGGAATTCATTCTTGGCACTGCTTGCAGACACATGTGTTAATATGCTTGGGGCCACATTCTGAAACTTTTATGGTACCTATTCAACATGGATTCTCTTGTGTCTCCTAGAGAGAAAGCTCCAGTGGTTAATATTCTTTTACATGTCATTATTGGATGGGGCTATATTCTAGCCAATTTATTGAATCCACATGCCAAATTCTGTCTTTAGCTGCTGAACTGCATAAATCTATATTATACTTTGTGAACTGCAAGCCAGAATTTTCTTTTTTTTTTTTTTATTTGAGATGGAGTTTCACTCTCGTCGCCCAGGCTGGAGTGCAATGGTACAATCTCAGCTCACTGCAACCTCCACCTCCCAGGTTTAAGTGATTCTCCAGCCTTGCCTGCTGAGTAGCTGGGATTACAGGCATTTGCCACCATGCCCGGCTAATGTTGTATTCTTAGTAGAGACGGGGGGTGTCTCACCATGTTGGCCAGGCTGGTCTCGAACTCCTGACCTCAGGATCCACCCACCTCAGCCCCCCAAAGTACTGAGATGACAGGCGTGGGCCACGGTGCCCAGCTCAGGACTTCTATATCTTGGAGTTTTTTTCAACAGGCTCTGGTATACCAGGGACACAAGCTGTGTTGAGGTGTATAAAACCTTCACAGGACTCCATTTATGCTGCAGAAGAAACTGGATGGCTTTCATCCATCAGCAGCAGGCACACTAGCTTCTGCCCACTGGTTGCAGACGTCTTGCTTCCTAGCCCTGCCCCTTTTGCACGCTGGGTGGCACACCAATTGCTGGTCACTGCCAGGATCTGACACTGGCAAATTTGCCCAGAGAAAAGCTGAGCATGGGAGACATGCCCCACCTTTTAGCTCAACCATTATAAGCCTGCTGGCTTTCTGTGCAAGCCCTCTTCATATCAATAGGCTACATCAAAGGAGACCAGGAGAGTTAATGGCGCCCATCCCATAGTGAAGTAATCCCATGGTGAGCTCTTATGGAGGAATCTGAGTCCAGATTTGGTGCAGTAGGGTCACTAGTACAGGAGTCAATGGTATGTTTGGGGACAGTCCTGACTTTTTATGTAGAAATCACCTCTCTGAAGTATACTAGACTCACCGCTGCAAAAACTGCCTTCATAGTAAAACAAATGGAGCCTAACCCGAAGATTTCGCAGTTGCTCGTACACAGCTGAATCTGTAACTACAGACATGTGTTTGGCCTGCCTTACTGCTCGCTTTTTGGTAGGCTGCCAGTGGCCCAGTGAGTTCTTTGATTTACAACATTGTGAAGCAACTAGATTGGGCTCTTAAAGTGGCACTGTCAAATTTCAGAATTCCAAATCTTTGAAAACTACTGAAATAGAAAGAAACACGCAATGAGTTGTTAAGACCAAACTCATCATTATCATTTTCTTCATCCCTCAGCAACACCATTGTATCTTTTTGTGATGTCATTTGTTTTTAAATCATAGAAGTCAAATTGACCACAGTAAATGAGATATGTATCTATAAAACTGAGGCACTGAATTTTTTTTTTTTTTTTTCAGTAATGAGCCTTAATGTTCACATTGGCTTCTTTGTGTGCAGCATTTGGAGTTAAGGGGGTGCAAATATCAGTGCAATCTTGCTAAACAAAAAATCTGACACTAGGAGCTGAGCTCCATATTATATTGCTTCTTGCCCTGGGCATACGGTTTCTGACAAAGAAATTTAATAGGTTATCCTCATACAATCCATTGTCTGTCTTTGAGTAGGAGTACAAGTATACTTTCAAAAGGGAAGCTGATTGTGAGTAATTATGGTTTTTAGAAAAGCACTGCAGTAGTTGGTATTCTTAAGGAAGAAAAAGGACTGGAAAGTAATGCCAGGAGTTCTCATCAGTCATTCATTAGGGAGCAAATCCAGGATGCCTGTGTCTCATTTGAGCTATACACATTTTAAGTATTTTATCTCCTTTTTTAAAATATCAAATTGCCACCAAACTATATTTTGGTTATCCCATTAACTATATGTAGGAGATAAAATGCATTTAGATGTGAAAAATAATTCACTTCATAATTCTCAAGTGAAATTTAAGAGTAGCTGAAAAAAATGTTTGAACCAAGAACAAGTTAAGCCTGGGTCATTTTTTTCCTTCAAAATGGCTTGCATGTTGGGGGGGTGTGGCGAGGGGAAGGGGTGGTCCATTGTTTTTAATAATTAAATAGCTTTCCAAAGAACATTATTGAAATCTAATCCTCAGACTGCTGGAAGCTTTCACATCTCTCTGGGAAGAAGAGTCTTCTAAGCTTGTGTGTTATTGATCTATTAATGATGATACTGATTAAAAAATAAAACCTCATTCATCAGTTGAGACGCACTCAGGACTATTAGCTGAAAAAACGATGGATGTGGTAGTGTGGTTATACTGTGAATGATAGTTCTTGCAAAGCTCGCTCTTGGTTCATTATTCAAAATGTATCTTTTATAGGTTTTTAATTTTTTATCTGATACTATTAACTATGGATGGATGGAGCAAAATAATTTTAAGCATTTTACATATCATTTTCTAAATCTAGGGAATAATTTGTTAGGATATTGTAACAAAAATAGCAGAATTTCAAAGTTATAACATTTCATTTCTAAGGAATTCTCATTGGCATCATTATCATTGAATCACTTGAAAGTGATTACCTATGTTATCAAATTTACATTTATAGATATTTATTAATTTAATAATGTACATATTTATAGAATTTATTAAATCTATTTAAATATTCAGTATTTTGTATTTGGCTTTAGGCTTATGAGGCAGACAGAACTATAAGCCATAATCCCTACCTTTCTTCTAGGATCTTTCAAAGTATTTGCCAGGAAAAAAGACTTACGTTTTTAAAGGTGGTACATTCTAGTGCTTGGGAGCTAGTGCATTATAGTTCCTGGGAGCTCAGGACTGGGATTAAAACAAACTTGGACCTGAGTGCAACACCCACGCCATGCTAATAGCGTGACCTTGGGCAAGTCACTTTTCTATATGCTCCGTCTTTTTTGTAAAATAAGGATAATAATAGAAGCTACCTCGTTGTGAAAATTGTGAGTTAATATATGTAATAGAAAGTTCTTATAATGGTGCCTAATAAATATTAGACATCATTGCTGTTTTTATTGTTGTTACTAATATATATTGCATCATACCTAATTAGACTTAATGCTATCATAAAGTACGCGACATAATACAGCACAAGCCAGACAGTTTCTCTACCCTCAACCCTTTGCACATTCTACTGCCTCACACTGGGTGATCTTACCTGGCTCCTATGGACCCAACACAACCTAAATGGTGGTGACTCTCACATCTTTATCTCCGGCCCTGTCTTTTCTCTGTGCTCTAACCCTGTATAGCCAGCTTCCTGCCAAACACTTCCATTAGGATATCCCATAAGGCACCACATACCACAGTCAGCTCACCATCTGCCCACTCTACTTCTCAGTAGACCTTCACTCCCATTCATGAATAGCTATAAATTATTCTGAAGTTCTATGTATACCTTCACCTTTTTCTTCTCCTCCAAAGTAGCAGAAGGCCAGCAAAAGGAAGGGACTTATAACTTAAATAAGTAGAACTGGGAAGAGGAGGAGGAAGAGATTCTTCCCTTCCCTTCATCCCCTCTTCAAGTCATGTCCATGAACTCATTCTGCCAACACTTTTACTGTGGCCTGGCCCTATGTGAAGAAAGGTAGTCTCAGATTTTAACTGTTTCCCCCTTTTTAATCAATAGATATTAACCAAATCCTTTATGTTATTTGTTATTCGAGAGAAGATAATAGAGTCAAGGCTCTACTGCAGCCTGGGAGTGTTGGTTCACCATTCCCAACAAGCCAGCTTTCTTTACCATTGTCACGTTGGCCTTGCCCTAGAAATCGGAATCACTGCATTATGATATGATAGGCTGGGCTTAGCTATTTATGCTGCAACGTGACCATCCCCTGCCAGCTATATTTTCAAGCTGTTTCAGGACCATATCGTTATTTTGCAAACAAACCAGCTGAATGGTTCAACTTTTCCCACATTCCTTCCCGCCACTCCGCCCTAAACGTACAAAGCAACCGATAAACACATGCAAACTTGAAATTATTGCAGATTGTTGGAGCACTACAAAAATTCAGCCCTGTTACTTAAAACAAGTCAAGAAACCCAAATGTGTAAGAAGTTGATGTTTTAATGGACAGAGAACTCTGTGAAAGGCTTTTAGCTTACAAGTTGGTGGACTGTAGTATCATTTAATGTCCTTGTACTTTAATATTCGCAGATGTCATTTCTGATTACAGAATACAGCTTCTCTCCAGTCCCCTGATTCATATTATAGAAAGAACACCAACTTAGTCTAAGGAAAACTGAACCTTCCCAACTCTGTTTGAACCCATCCTTCTCCCCAACAAGTGTCAATCAAAACAGAGAGAATAACTAACATGTAAATCTTGGATGTGTCTTATTTGTATTTCATTTTTGGGCTTACAGTTATGATCAAGCAGCTATTCTTGTTTCTTTTCTGAAAAAAACAAACAAAAGAAACCAGCCTCAAATTGCCAAGTGAAACATGATTCTCAAATCTATAGAATTTATTAAATTTTATGTATAGATTTTATGAAATGTTTACTCTGAATTATGTGTCTATCTTCATATGCTGTCCTCATGTTTTCTGCCATTAAAACGTGTAAGTTATTATAAACTCAGTGTTTTAAAATACAGGATAGGAGATACAAAAGAGTACCACATACATTCCACTGATTTCTTTCAGTTTACTTACTTTAAATTTTTTTCCTGCAGGTCATAGAGCTGAATATATGACTACAAGGTAGGAAAATATTTTATCATAACTTATAGCATATTTCACTTTCTCTTTAACAAGAAGCAACCATTTCAATGCTGAAAGAATTAACATATTTTGTTAATGAATACGGGAGATAGTTTTGGCTTGACAAAGCATAGCAACATGAAATGTCTGGGCTTCTTACAAGACTAGGTATGTTCTGGCTTATTTTTGTTTCCCTCTGGAATTGTAAAGCTCTTTAATAGGCAGAGACAGTAACAAAAACCTAAGTTAAACCGGCTTGGTTTATCTAATCCAGAACACTTTAAGTGTTTCTAAATAGTGTGACAGGATTTTTTATGTGATAGTTTAATTTTAAAAGAAAACAATATGATGTGTGCATCTACTGCATAAGTAGAAAGTATAATTATTTTCTGTTCCTATTTTCCTTTAGTCATATAAAAATTAGAGCTGGCCGGTTGCAGTGGCTCAGCCTGTAATCCCAGCACTTTGGGAGACTGAGGCGGGTGGATCACCTGAGGTCAGGAGCTCACGACCAGCCTGGCCAACATGGTGAAACCCCGTCTCTATTAAAAATACCAAAAAATTGGCCAGGCGTGGTGGCGCACGCCTGTAATCCCAGCTACTCAGGAGGCTGCGGCAGGAAAATCACTTGAACTCGGGAGGCGGAGTTTGCAGTGAGCTGAGATTGCACCACCGCACTCCAGCCTGGGCAAGAGTGAGACTCCATCTCAAAAAATAAAAATAAAAAATAAAATTAAAAATTAGAGCTATATTGAATATCTTTAGGATTTTAGCTGTCTATATATTCTCCATTTCGATTCACTTTAAACATTTAACTTTTAACACATACTCCCATATTGTACTTGCTTCATTCAGGGGAGGATTGTGAAGCTGCTACAAGAAGGGAAAGCCATTTGGGCAACAGATTCTGATTTGGGTTGGGGAAAGTTTGTGGCAACTTTTATTTTTCTATGTCACCATTTGTGCAACAGACAGAAATTATCTAATTAGCATAGCAAGATGTTGCATTTTTGAAATTGAGTTCTCTTTGAAATAAGAGGCATTTAGAACACTGGTATATCTGTTGCAGTAATTGGCAAGTTGACTTTCAAGGATCTATAATGTTATTGCTGGGCAGCTTATTCATAAGGAAGCCCCTTGTACTTCACGGTAAACCAACTAGAAAGATACAGTCCTGACTTTTCCAAATCTAACAAAAGAAAAAAAACACTGAAGTTTTTCTTCACTATGTCAGTGAAAAAGAAGACTATTACCTCGACCTGGTAATATGCAGTTTATAGAGATGTTTTTCACCTATAGCATCTCCTTGCACTATCAATTATTTTACCTGTTGTTTCTCAATTATAATTAATGTAAGGCACTTCAAAAAAAGAGATTTTTTTAAAAAGCAGAAATGGAAATATATTAATTTGCCATGAGAGCTATAATTGCCAAATAGACTAGATATTCACATCAGCCTGACCAGTACTTCCTCTCATGTGGGCAACCTCTGTAGGAAACCAAATTATCAGGAAGTCATGTGGTAGCCACAGAATCAGAATGAGTCACGCAATTGGAATGTTGAACGTCCCTGGCTCTGTTCACTTGATTTGGGTGTAGCAGAGCAAGAATCATCAGACCTCCGCCATGGAAATTACTTTGATAAGCACTGAGGCAGTTCGTTTTCATTCCAAGTTCCTCTCACAACTTGCATGTGTTCACGTTTACCATTCTATAGAATCCTACAGAGGTGATTTTCAGGCCTTTGATAGAAGACTCAAGAGATATCCCTCTGTTAGCCAGCATTACCCTGCGTCTCCCAGTCACGCGGGGGCAGTGATTCAGTGCATTGGAGGTTTTTGGCTCCGTCTAGAAGATTGGCTTGCTCCGTGAATCAGTGACCAAATAAAATTCTAATCTCCTTAGCTTTGTCAGCTTCTCCAGATATCACCAGATGTGAAGTTCTCTTGGACCTTATTGTAATAACCACATTTTCTAGTTTCTGTGTTTAATGCTTTGGTATATTGGGGCCTTGCTGACCCTAGAAGTACTGCCCCTCCCGGGATTAGCCAATTCCTAGCAGTAGTAAGAACTGGCTTGCCAAGTGTGCCTTTTGTATGCAAGCCAGGTGATCCAGACGACGTACCTCCAACCACCTCCTTCATGGTTCTGACGCTCAGGACCACTATTCCCCTTCCCTAATCACCCCCAGGCCAGGTACGGGACAACTTAGGGATAGTCCCTATGCCCCAAAGCCCACTGGAATCATTCCAGCTAGCCTATTCTAAGCCTGCTTGCCCAGCTTCTCCCATTCCCTCCAGCGGGGACCACAATAAAGACTCTTGCCCACATTTTCCTTTGTGCCTTCTGCCTCCTGACCAACCCTGGTGCTTCCTTCTGTGGCCTCCCTGGTGGTGGGGCACATCCCCAACTCTTTAACAAACTATCTTTTCAGTGGTAGTTGTCTCCTGATCGTTGGCCCCACCATACCTGAATAAAAATGAAATCCACATTTTAAAACACTTTTAAAATAGTGAAAGGAGTGGATGAAATCAAGTATGTAGGGTTAAATGCTTTGGTGGTTGGGTGTTTTGTTCTTTTTACACCTATCAGATTATTTCCTCCATGAATGGCCAGAACTCAGTGTATAAAAGAGATCTCAGAAATTTCATCCGTGGCAGGAGATGATATGTTGCCTGGTAGAAGTTTCCATATTCTCTCCTAGACACTCGCAAAGGCTTCTTTTAACCTCGCCAGCACTGTAGGACTTCAGGTGCTGCTTGCTGTGCACCTTGTTCATCATATGAGCCCATCTGCTGGGAGGGTCTTAGAATTTAGCTATGGAAGGCTGTACCAGTAGGTTTGTTTCCATACATGATAGTGTCTTAGGAACCTAGTCAGGCTTCCACGTAACTTCTTGGGATCTGGTATATGAACCAGACTTTCTGAACTTAAGCTAAATGAACTAAAAAAGATAAATTTTCCTAGAGTCTGAAGCTTAATGAAGGGCTTTACACAATTTCCTGGTGTGTTGTGTATCCTCCTATAAGCCTTGCAGTTAAAAAGGAGTTTTACATTAAAACATCCAGAGAAAGGTCTCAGGGCTCTCCTTCCATGTATTTCATTCAGCACAGTAGTAGAAGTTGAGTCAGGTAATTCTGGCCGCCTTTCCACTAACGGGAGAGAGCAGAAGAGGTTCCCTCTCTGCAGTCACAGGGCAAGGTGTTACAGTTTCTAAATATACTACATGCTGCACTAGATGTGCATATGTCAGAGAGAATGGTTTATTCACCAGAGCAAAGGGGCAGACTGGAGAGGAAGAGTCTGCAGTGGCATAAACGAGTACATCCTCAGATATTTAGGTGGTGGAATAGTTTGTTCTAAAGAAATAATAACTCATGCGAGCCTGTATGTCCCCCAAATTAGAAAGAGCAGTGAACCCAAACTATTTTTTTCACTTGTGACCTATTAATAGTTACTTTTGCATAAAATAAAATCCCGTTACTACTGGAGGGGTATCGAACAGATGTGATGTTACTTGCATTGGTTTGCTGGGCTGAGTGAGGTGGCTCACGCCTATGATCCCAGCACTTTGGGAGGCCAAGGTGGAAGGATCTTTTGAGCCCAGGAGTTCAAGACCAGCCTGGAAAACATAAGGGGACTCCATCTCTACAAAAAATTTAAAAATTAGCTGGGCATGATGGCATGCGCCTGTGGTCCTAGCTACTTGGGCTGAGGTGGGAGGATCCCTTGAGCCCAGAAGGTGGAGGCTGCAGTGAGCCATGATCATTCCACTACACTCCATCCTGGGTAACAGAGCAAGATTCTGTCTTAAAAAAAAAATTATGTGTACCTAAAAATGTTATATTTAATTCCTCATTTGGGGATCTACCAGAGCCCTAATCTTTATGACCGGTTGTATCTTAGTGTGTGACTTGTAAACCAAATAACAAGAATGCTGGTTTGTAACATTTGGCCAAATAGCTAACGAGTCTACTTGGTAGTGCTTATTTTAAAACAAACCAGCAAACAAACGTCAGCTGCAACATACAGGGAAACAGCAGTGTGAATAAACAATTTGTATGGTTTTTGATACAAAAGTGAAAGTAAATAAATGGGAAATGGGAGGCAATGTTTTCCCCTGTGATTGGGGGAGAGGAAGGAACCCAAGATTCCCATGTTTTGTAATATTGATGTGACCTGTAGATGTTTCATTTATTGTTTGATTTCTGCCATGCTCAGTAATTATATTCCCTTCCCTTAGGCCTCCAAATGTTCCCCCTAAGCCCCAGAAACACAGGAAGTCCAGGCCCCGCTCACAGTATAATACTAAGTTGTTTAATGGGGATTTGGAAACATTCGTCAAGGTACTGGCACCAGCCATCTGGGTGGCTGATCTCCATGCTTCTTACTATAATGGTCTCAGCCTCTTGTAAGAGGAGGAAGGTCATTATGTCCAAGTCTGTCCTGGGGCTCTTTGCTCTCCCAGAAAATCAATATAATATTTCCTGAAGTCAGAGAGGAAAAGAATATTTGGTTTGAGTGCCTTCAGAAGAGAGAATAAATGTGGGTATTATTATGTGGGCATAAAAGAAAGCCCTCTTTCTTTATTGTTTTTTAAAAAGAGCCATAATTTGTACAGAAAGTTAAAAAGCAACCTGATAAAAATGTTGTATTTTTACTCATGCAAATGAGATGGCACAAAATATTCTTTAAAGTCTGCTTGTTAGGATAACTCTGAAACACAGCAGGAGTTTTGATTTCCCATGACTTGAGGAATTCATTATATTGAATGAATTGTAAGACCCTATGATCTATACCTTGTATCTCGGCTGTGTTTACTCTTCGTCTTCTTTTTCATCCTGTATTTCTGATAATGCTTCTAGCCGAGGACGAAGAAACTCGCACACAAGACATCAGGTATAGTGCTAGAGGGACGTGAGGGTGCGCTTTCACTGTTGCTATCATTTTCAAGTCGTGCTCATGCTTGGCTTTAATTAGATTGTTAAGGTTTTTGAAAGAAAAATGTTTGCATTTGGAAATTAGACAAGTTTATAAATAGGTTTTACTTAGAAACTGTAGCAATCAAACACTAGAGGAAAAATGGGTACATTAAACTATTAGTTTTTACATTAAGTGTTTGGCAAATGTATCAAGTTTGATCAAGGGCTTTTATTAGGGAAAGTCAATGTTAAATACCAAATACACATTTAATACTGGATTATAGGCCCTAGTGTGAATTTTACAAAAAAGAAAAGGGCTTGCTTTCTCCTTTGTAGTTCACATTTTATGGCATGGGCTGCAGTGTTTCTGCAAACTAAGTTTATCTGAGAAACCACGTCATTAATAACCTCTCTTAATGATATGTTACAGACGTCTTACTTTCTTAGGTCTGTTTATTGAATATGTGTACTAATAATTAAATAAATGTGCATGTGGCATGTATAAGGACAGATACATACATACATACATACATACATAGATTAAAAACCTCTGGCAGCCTTAAAAATCAGCCGCACTCTGGAATTAAGTGAAAAGCCACTGAAGAACCTAAATAGCAGTTACAAATCAACTGCCTTAAGCCTTAAATCCAGAAGAACCTTATTGGCTCTAATTTAATATAAAATTATTGTCAAATTTGATTACCTATTTTCCCAGCCCCTGGCTTATAAGCAGGGACAAATTATATGGAGAGAGAGGAACGATAAAATGAAAGCAATGAGATATGCAGCTGATGGCCTGGCAGAGAAAGAGAATATAGAAAAACTGCAAGAAGCAGACATAGGATTCTGTTGTATTTGATAATACGGTATGAGAATGGCTGCTTAAGATGATAGAAAAGCACATATTATATATTTTTTCAATTTTTCATTAAGAGCAGTTAAATGAAAGTAAATTGAGATACCAAAGAATAAATAAACCAACTATCATGGAAAATTCACTTACAGAAGCTCTTCACCGCCCAGATGGCACATTGAAGAATCTTTGGTAATAGAAACAATACAGAGGGCTCCTTTCCACTTCTAAAAAGGGCTTGATCACTTGAAATCTCCACAATGTCACTGTGGAGACAGCAAGAGCAAAACGATTTTTTCTCTTTTTTCTCATGGGAAAACCGACACCAAGGAATTAGTTTGAATGATAGATGGAATGCACCCCCATTGTTCTTATAAAATATTTTCTTATGTTTTCCACCCATGCATCTGAAATCTGTAAAATTAAATTAAATCACATATACTCATTACTTTTTGACTACAAAATTAATTATATCTGAGTGAAATACTGATCATAGCTTTTTAAAAAAGCAATTAGTAAATGTAAACACAAAAACATTTTTTAAAAATATGAAAACCAAAGACATTTTTTATTGAGAACTTTCTTAGTGCAAACATTTTCCTTTTCATAACCTTGTATTCTTTGCTTTTCTTTTTAATACTAAATTCAGCAGAGATGTGAACTAATGATCTCTTTTTACCACTTACATTTAAAAATATGTTGCTTTCAGATTAGTGTTCCGTGAATTGTTCGTATAGTTTACTTCCCCTAAAACACTTATATCCTAAAGAAAAATCCTTTCACATATTCAGTAAGTTGTGATGGAATTACATTGGTGTTCCTGAGCCAACTAGTCCACACTAAAATGCGTTTTTATTCTTAAGACTCTTCTTTAAGAAATTAATAAAATTTGTGCTCCTAAAACAAATTAACTAATTAGAGAAACTTAATACAGCCTCCAGAAGTAATTGAGCCATTAACTGGTTTATACACTGATTAGACTGTCTTAAAACCTAAAATAAGACAATTCCTTAAGAAGTATAATGCCCATTCTAGGAATAGTAAAGCGTTTAAATTGCTGAACTGCATTATTCCTAATCCTTCCCCCACTGCTTAATTGGAAAGGTTAATGGATTCTGAATTGTTCTAATATATTAAGACAACCAACTTTTTCTTGCATTTCAAAATAAAATTCCTCATGAATTAATACCTGATGTCAGCTAACCATTTTCAAGCCCGATGGTTTTGTTTTTTTTTGGCTTTTTTTTTTTAAAAAAAGATCTAATTCCTGAAAAAGCAGAGTCTTAAAAATACATGAAAAATAGTTCTGTAGTCAGTAACCTTCTTTAACTTCATGGAGTACATGGCATTGGTACATATTTAACTGTGACCTCAGCAGCCCTTCATCTCATTTGTCATCCTATACATGTTTTAAAACATTGCCACAGTTTACATTTGTTCAGTAGAAGGCAGTGACTGTTTTACAAGATGTGGGGAAAGAAGGCCCAAAAATGTTCCTTTCTAAAAAGACAAATCTGCAATATACAGTTGTGCCATTTTTTTCTTATTCCTTAAAATATGATAATGTATTAATGAAAAATCTGTAAGTTCTGATGCAAACTAAGTAAATACATGTTTTAATTATCTCTGTAACAATTCTCATATTATGCATCTATAGATATGGAAGCCCTTTTATAACTTGTCATCTAGGTGATGTACTCTCAGGGATGTCATAGAGAGAATCCTGAGATGGCTGAAAGGTTGTCTTTCATGATGAATATAGCGAATCAAACTGAAGATGCTATGATTATAATACACAGAGTTCTTTTTAAGTCCATTAAAGATTGATCACTTGTATAAATAAGCTTTTAAAAAGGAGTTATTCACATATTCATTTTGGTATGTGAGTCTTAATATAAGAAAAGAGATAAATTAGGTTTTGACATTTCTAGGCACAGCAGAGTAAGTTGAAACAGAATTGCCTTAAGTGTCTTTAACTTGGTTTGCTCCAGAACTGCAAAAATCCCTCTTTAATTACTGTTAAACTCTAAGCCTTATTATTATGAGGGGTTTATACCTCTCCCTTGAGGTTAACTGGTTTCTATCCCCTTTCCCAGGACTCAGGACAGGTTATTCCCCTCATTGTGGAAAGCTGTATTCGGTTCATCAATCTCTATGGTAAGCCATAAACTACAGAATTCTTATTTTTTTAAAAATCACTAGAAGTGTTTCAGTAAATTTACTTCCTGCGAAAAGAGGGACCTAGACAATGTGATGGGGTTTTATCCTCTTTCCCTTCTTTCCTCTTTAGGTCTTCAGCATCAGGGGATTTTCAGAGTGTCTGGTTCCCAGGTGGAAGTCAATGATATTAAAAATTCATTTGAGAGAGGTAATTGCATGTCTATCCCTATAAGCAAACCGTGTTGAAAAGTCATCGTGTTCTGTAAACTGAAGTGGCACCCTTATTCTGTATATCCTCAAAACCTTTCTTTGTATGTACTGCATTAGGGGTGCAGTGGTAAGAATCCATGAAGAATAGCTGAGAAATGGGACCAAAACTATAAGCCCTCGTTATTAAAATTAGAAAAGCATATGAGCTCTGCATCCTGGTTGAGGACTGACATTGATCATCGGTGCCAGGTGTAGCAAATGTGGGGCTGAAAGTGTAGAAGAGTGGCCACAGCAGCCCTGGGCCTAGACAGCAGGTGAGGGAGGCAGCTCCTCCCAGCTGCCCAGCTGCTCCCTTTGTTGGGTGCTCTTCCCTTTTTCTTCTCACCGTCCACAGACTCCTTCCCTGTGACCCTAGGGGGTGCCTTATACTTGTTCATAATTGGCTGTCAAATAAGTTCTACTAAACTGGGTCATATACCATATACCTTATCTTTTTTCAATGTCAATACTTTTTTCGCTTAATTTTTTATTTTTAACTATTATGGGTACATAATAGTATTATGTATTAATAGGGTATATATGGTGCTTTAACACAAGCATACAATGTGTAATGATCAAATCAGGGTAACTGGGATATCCATCACCTGAAGCACATATCATTTCCTTATGTTAGAAACATTCCAATTAGCACATTATAATTAGCAAAGCTGCACACTTTTCGTGTCAGGCAGACCTAGAATCATATCAGACTCTCAGCCACTAATCAGTCATGTGATATGGGTCAAGTCGCTCAATTCCTATTTGGCCTCGATTTCCTCCCCTGCAAAACTGTAAAAATGGATGGTTAGAGCAGAGCAGCCACATGTGCCAAGTCTCATGCATTGGCCATCTTCAGGATAAGCTGAAATATGGTAAAGTATCAGGTTCTGTGCTAGCCACCACAGGCAAAATACGTGATCATTTTTCCTTGGAAATTTTCCCAGTATTTGTTATTTGTTTGTGATCTGCATGGGTGAGGCTTTCTCATAGTGGGCAAAAATAATAGTAATTATTATATTCTGATAAATTCATGTTCAGTGATTTCTTGCCCTAGGAACAGAGAAAAGAGAACAACAGATCCCTAAAAATAAATTGCCCTAAGAAGCAAAAAAATACGTTAAAATGCAGTGCACACTTTTTGTGAACGTTAGAAGAGAAGCATAAAACTGTAAATAAAAAATAGAATTTGATTTAAGGTTGTATTTTATGTTGAACTTCTTAAGGATTTTATCCCTAGAGGAATAATAACCAGACTAGTTGCCTAATAATTTAATTTAATTCTCAGAGAGAAACACTAACCAGACCAGTTGCCTAATATTTTAACGTTGTTTACCATAAAAAAATATAGTTTTATATTTGTGATATATTTTTAAAATTCCCACTTTTTATACAAACTCCTTAGTAACATGAAAGGTACATTTTCAAGTTCCTCTATCTGATTTTAGAGTTTCCCTCTGCTCAAGAGAGCTTTCAGATGTGCTGTGAACACCACCATGCCACTTTGGGAAATACCTACTTATTTAATTGTAGGTGTTCACAATTCAGTGGCGCCTATGACATTTCTGATAAATTTTGCTGACCCATATAGCATAGTCAGACAGACCTATGGTGTGTCTTTTTCCCAGTAGGGTAAGAAACACAGGATGTAGTGTTTGAATTCATGTCAAACTAAGATTACAGATTTCAGCTTAAAAAAAGTGGGGGTTGGGTAAAATTATAAATTCCACAATATTTTATTTTAAGATTTGAGTAACTTGTAAGGGATTAGTTAGTAGCATAAGATTTTTAAAAGCTTTATTTTAGTCAACTATTTTTAGGTTAATCATGGGGTGGGATATCTAAACCAATTATTTTAATTTTAGTACCATATAATCTTTCATAAAGTATAATTAAAAGATACATGCATATATAGCAATATGTATGTTCATAGAAATATATTTTTGTTCAGAGAAAAAAAAAAGAAGCACTGTAAATGTAACGAGTTTTTTTTTTTTTAGGTGAAAATCCTTTGGCTGACGACCAGAGTAACCACGATATTAACTCAGTTGCTGGCGTTCTGAAGCTCTATTTCCGTGGGCTGGAAAACCCCCTCTTTCCTAAGGAAAGATTTAATGATCTGATTTCTTGTATCAGTAAGTGGACATTTTTTTTGTCTTTTCCCACCAGAATTATTTCACTAACCAACTTCCTGGAAAAGGCAGTGGCCCCCCTCCATACACCCCCACCCCCACCATTACCCCATTACCACCATATTTCTGAGACCATTTGTTTTCTTTCTGGATCCAGTGCGAGTCATCCTTCCAGCTGTGGCCTCGCCCTCGGCTGAGTGGGCTTTCCTCCTGAACGTCCTCTGGCTCCAGAAAGCCAGGAGCTTCCCACTCATGGCTGGAATTGAGCAGAAAGCCAGATGCCAGCCGCCTAAGGGAAAGGAGGAAGTTGTAAGCTGGGAAATGTGACCTTTTCTTGGCTTTTGGTTCTTGGTTTTTCTCAACCAGTTTTAGGAGTGGGGTAATTTATCCATCTTTGAATGTTATTTCAAGAAATGGGTAAAATGAGATCAAAGATCCTTATTACAGTGCAGGAACACCAGGTGGTAATTATCTGTCAGTGGGCAACCCAAGCTAATAGGCAGAGTTGCTCTGGGATTGTGTATGACCTATTATGAAACCGATAATCATTGGCAAAGTAAAGCATTGCTGTTTATTTCAGTTGGGGCTTTTTGACACTATACAAAGGAAGGTGAAAATAATGATACCATGAATTAATTATTAGCCACAATCAAGATCCATGCGTCCAAAAATACAGTGTCCCTTTTAAGTCCGAGTTCCCAGCAAGAGTCTAGAGCTGACTTCAATCACTTAGGCTTCATAAGAATCAACTTTTTACTCTTAATAAAGAAACCTCCCTACAGTCCCTCCACCCCCCACCTGAATCAATAAGTCCTATTGATCTGGCCTCAAAAAAAACATCTCACTACTCATCCCTCCTTCCTCATCCCCATCACCTTGGTTTCTCACTGGGGATAGTTAGAGTCTCTTAAATGGACTCTACTTCTAGATTTCGCCTTCTTTTCCCAACCCCTACCCCCTGACCCCGGCCCTACATTCTCCACACTGCAGCTAGAGTTAAAAAAAAAAAAGAAAAACTGGGTTGCTTGCTTTCTCCCCTTTTCAAAACCTATTTCAATATAAAAGCAAACTCCCCAAGGTGGGCTGATTGCTTGGTCTCCATTAGTTTGAGACCAGCCTGGGCAACATGGCAAAACCCCATCTCTACTAAAAATAAAAAATTAGCCAGGCATGGTGGCATGCACCTGGATTCCCAGCTTCTTGGGAGGCTGAAGCAGGAGGATCACTTGAGTCTGGCAGGCAGAGGTTGCAGTGAGCCGAGATCATGCCACTGCACTCCAGCCTTGGTGACAGAGCAAGACTCTGTCTCAAAAAAAAAAAAAAAAAGCTAACTCCATGGCATGGCCAATTCATATAATTGAATTCTTCCTCTCTCTGATCTCTCCTACTGCTGCACAGCCCTCTCCTGCTACCCTACCATATTTACTGTATATTTCAGCAGTAGCAGACTGTACACATGCTGGGCCATTTCCCACCTCCATCCACTTGCCTATGCTGTCTCCTCAGCTGTCCGTGATAACCATTCAACATCTGCTGTGATGGCTTTGCCAAATTGGCATTCCTCCCACAACTCTGTCCTCCCCACCACTCCAACCAGGATTAATCACTTTCTCCTCTCCCATTATTCTATTGGGTACATATATCCAGAATTTTTCTGATCTCCCCAAATTATAATTTTTTTAACCCCTCTGTCTCCTACTACTAGAGAAGGAGTTTAGGCAGTAGGTTAAGAATGGAGGCTCTGGATTCAAAGAGCCTAGTTCAAATCCTAGCTCTGTCACATACTCATCAGCCGTGTGACCTTAGGCAGGTTTCTTAAGCTCTCTGCATCTCAGTTTCCTCACCTATAAAATAGGGGGAACATTAATCCTTACATCATAGGGTTGTGAGAATTTAGTGAGTTAATATAAGTAAAATGCCAAGAAGAGTGCCTGGCACAGAATATGCTCAATGAAGTGCCCACAGTTAGCTCCACAGGCCTGTGGAGTAGTTTTGCAGCCCTAACATTTGGCCAGTCTCGAAGGTTAGGAATTAGTTAATTCCTGGAGCATGTTAAGTTAAATAGAATTTATAGATGAAATGAATTGAAAAGTCAAGATTCCACGACAAGTTCTTTGTCTGGCATTGGTGCCTAGAGTCTTGGCTCCAGTTGGGTATGAATTTCCCGGTCATAATCCTCCCCAGTCTGATGTCCCATTGGAATTTAGAAGTACAGCTGCACGTCCATTCCACGGCCCTTGCGTAGCCTGAGTCATCACAACGAACCTCTGACCCAGCTGGAAAGAAATGAAAAGAAGGTGTCTCACTTCTGGAATTCTCCTTTGGCCATGTCCAAAGATTTCCCTCACATCCTAGCCAAAAAGCTTAAGTCTGGAAAAATAACAAGTGCTGTACAATGCTTAGTGGTTTTCTAGGTCCATACATCATGTCAGCTGTAACATGTACATGTACCAATTGGATAAAGAGTGTTGGGCCACATTGTCAGTTACCATTATAGAATCATTTCACACTTTTATTGGATGAAAAATATCATTTCATAGTGGTTTTTAATAACTGAGGCCATACAGTCAGAAAGATCTAGGTTCAAATCCTAGCTTTACCACTTTCCAACTTTGTGTAAACTTGGGCAAAGATTAATACTTAATATTATTAAATAGCTGTTTCTTCACCTACTTCATAGAGTCTATGTGAAGAATAAATGAGATAGTCCCTGTAAAGGGTTTAACATCATGCCTGGCACATAGTAACCCTCAGTAAGTGTTGCAAGCTGTCATCATTACTACTATTACAATTACTCTGACTATAAACTGTGGTCACATATGCCAATACCTGGGTTAGCCACTTATCAATCTGTCTGTTCTGCTAAATATGCATTTCTTTGGCATAACTCACGTGAATTTAGAAATATTAGTGTTATCCTCCAGTTACATTGTTTCCAGCATGATTTTTCCCAGCACATTAAATGCTTTGTAGCAATCAATGTCAAGCTTTCTCACAATGAGTCATATTTAGCAAATATGTAAACTACAAGGAAAAAATCTGTGGAGATATCTCATGTAAGCAGTGCCTACAGTGCTCAAGTGCAAGTAGAGAAGCTACAATGAAATTCCCTCCTGTATTAAAACAATGGATTAATCAAAATCAATGGATTCATAATCCTTGGATTTTAATAGGATTGTTAATGTTTTCATTAGTGCTGTAGTTACAAAGTTTCATAAATATTGAGTAGTCTGCCCCAATCCTATTTTTCCCCATTAGTCTTGTTACTTTTAGTGCACAGTTTTACAGAATGGCGGGTTTTTCAAAAACATACATATTGGCACTAACAACCTCTTTATATAACAACCCCTTTTCCTCCAACATTTAACCTCTTAAGAAAGAGAGGATTCTTGGATGTTATTATCTCTAAGCAAGCATTTTTTTCTTACCAATGTGACCATAGTGCATTTTTCCTGGATTTTCCTGCATTTTTCCTGGATTTTCAATAAATCCTTTGAGTAGCATAATACATCTTTTATCATTGTATCCCCTTATCAATGTTGCAGACTTTTGAGGATTTGAACCAAGTTGATTGTCTACAATGTATAAAACTTTCTAGGGATTCAGAGACTTGATTCTTGTATTTAAGAGGCTTAAAATGTAGCAGGAAAGGTAAGATATTTACAAATAAATGCAGGCTAAGTTAATATACGATAGAAACAAAGATTTTGAAATTTTAGAGGAAAGAGAGATCTGAGTGATAGATTGTTTTTACCCTTGTCATCTTGTAGCATTGCTGTAATTGGGTTTGATTTTCCCTATTAAAGTAATTTCACATAACAGTTATTTTGTATAGAAAAATCTTCCCTTTTCATCTTTTCTAAGAGTTTGCATAAGTCTCTGAAGCACCCAGTACTTTTCGCTTCCGTATTTTTGGATTGTTTGGGGAAAGGGGTGTGTGTGTGTGTGTGTGTGTGTGTGTGTGTGTGATCCAGCCATGTTTATGCTTTATGACCCTGAGTGACCACGTTCTTTGGAAGCTTACAAACATATGTAGTCAAAGGAAATTTATCTTAGCATTCTTTTTGTAAAAATATGCACTATTTGTTCCCCAATTTATTGTACACTTCTTTTTAAAGAGTACTTATCTGGATGAAGACATAGTAAAACCAAATGCAACATAAATTTGAAGTGGCAAACTTGGTAGTTTCTCAGTTTCTCACCCAAGAGTTATTTTGTTTTGTTTTGTTTTAACCATGCACTTTGTAAGTGGTTTTGTCAATGCTCCAGGTCATACCCACAAAGTCTGGGCAGCTTGTAGAATATCCCTGCATCATGGCTCTGAGATTTCCTAGGGCATAAGTTCAAGTGACTTGCCCTAGAAAAGCCACTCAAGTAATTCATGGTTTTTTTCTGACTGCCTTAAGGCTGTGAGCCCAAATGAAACATTTTCATTTCATTTTGCATTAGGTGTTATTATTTAGGTGACTACTTGGATATGGGAAATGGTTTCTTAAGGGAGAATTTTTTTTCCTATCACAAAACCAACATGTAGTCATTGTAGAGTACCTGAAAAATGCACAAAAGCACATAGAACAAAATATTATCTACCAAAATTCCATAATTCCACTACCCAAAGAGAACCACTGGCATGTACACATTTTATGTACAACAAATACTATGTTTCATGTTAATATACAACATAACCACAATACCATTATCATACCCTTAAAACCAACAATAATTCCTTAAATCATCAAATGAGTAGTCAATGCTTTCATTATTTATTAGGTTGGTGCAAAAGTTATTGCGACTTTCAAAAACCACGATTACTTTTGCACCAACCTAATGTTATGCAATTAACATGTTATCACTGTAGAAAAATTATAAACTAAGAACAAATCGTAATTTCTTTACACAGAGATAATGATAACATTTTTAGTATCTTTCCAGAGTTTTTCTACAGTACCTATGTAGTTTGTAAAACAGCTTTATTGAGATATAATTCTCATACTCTACAATTCATCCATTAAAGAGTACGGGCCAGTGGTTTTTCATATAGTCACAGAATTATGCAACCATCACCACAATCAATTATAGTACATTTTTATTACCCCCAAAAGAAACCCCAGTTAGCAAACATTGGCAATTACTCCCCATTTACTCATAACCACCACCACCCCCGGCCCCAGGCAATCACTAATCTACTTTCTGTCTCTATAGATTTGCCTGTTCTGGCCGTTTGATATGAATAGAATTATACAGTATGTTGTCCTTTGTGATTGGCTTTCACTTAGCATAATGTTTTCAAGGATCATCCATGTTACAGTAGGTATGAGTACTTCATTCTTTTTGATTTCCAAATAATAATCCATTTTGTGGGTACACCACTCTTATGTACTTTTCATAAAAATTGTATCATACCAAGTGACCGCTAATGGATAAGAGGTTTGTTTTTGAAGTGATAAAAATGTTCTAAAATGATTGAGGTGATCTTGCACAACTCTGAGTGTACTAAAAATCATTGGTAAACTGTAAATGGGTAAATTATATGGTATATTAATTATATCTCAATAAAGCTGTTGTCAAAAAAATTGCTTTTGAGGACAGGCTCTCACTCGGTTGTCCAGGCTGGATTGCAGTGGCGTGATCACAGCCCACTGCAACCTCCCAGGCTAAAGCCATCCTCCCCTCTCAGCCTCCCAAGTAGCTGGGACCACAGGCGTGTACCACCACACCCAGCTAATTTTTGTATTTTTTTGGTAGAGATGGGGTTTCACCACGTTGTCCAGGCTGGTCTTGAACTCCTGGACTCAAGCAATACACCCACCTCGCCCTCCCAAAGTGCTGGAATTAAGGTGTGAGCCACTGTGCCCGGCCAAGCTGTTGTAAAAAATTATACCATGCCGTACTGGCTCTTCATAAACCACTTTTTTAAAACTCAATAATATTATTTTCAAAATATAGCTTTTAGTGACCTTATAATGATTTCTATTTTATGTAACAGATCCCCTAGTTTAGACATTTAGATTGTTTCCAGTGATTTTGCAATTATGCCAAAATACTATGATGAGCTTCTTAGTACCTAAATTTATTTGCCTTTTCTGATTATTTCATGAAAAAAGCTTTTGAACTCTTTTTCTGGTGCTCTAATATATGTTTTTGCTATAAAAATTTCTTTCAGCTTTATTGACATACATGGTGGTTTTCTCTCTGAATTCTGAATTTCTGTTTGATGCCTTATAATAATGTTCTTAATTTTTCCTTTATCCTTAAAAATATTTAATAGGCTGAGTATCTGAACTGAGTAGGTAAAGCTCTCTAGACTAAGACTCAGTTTCTTTACGAACCTCAATATGATGATTCAGCAGAATAGGAAACATCTATGTATGTATTTCTATAGTGCTGTTATTTAGGAGAGAAATCAATGGTTTAATTCACAGAAGTCAGTCTATTAAACAATTATATACAAAGGTTTGATTAACACCTTGACATTGTTAGTGTGAACCTAAAAATGTCCTGAAGCTGGTGCATTCATCTTGAATGCCAGCTGTCAGGCTGTGGAACTCACAAGTATGTGTGTACCCACCGTTAAATAAACAGTTTCTAAATGTGGCTGCCGAGGAATTTCCTTCCCTGTCTTCATACCTAAGGAGAAATTTGCATCTTGTGATTTATTATTCATTTTCTGGCAAACAAATACTTCTACAAATAGTCCACAGAAGAACCAGTATTTTCAGAGTGATGACCATTTGAACTTTTTGCCGTTTGCTGAAGTAACTTGTGTTTTATGGTAAATTTTTCACATGCATTTACATGGAGCTATCTAACCCGCCTGCTGAGAAGTTGGGACGCTAACATGAGAATCTTGCATTGCTGGGAAAAAAAACATATATTAGCCCAGGGAGCTTTGAGCATGTGATCAAGGTTGGATGAATGCCACTTTTACCTAATTACATGAGACCTTGAATTGTGGAAAACAAAGCCCAGCTTACAAGAAATCCAAGTGAAATACTGATTTTCCTCACTGACAACTTTTCTGAGGGGAAGAAAAGACCCATCTTTCCCTCCAGCATGAAATCGTGAAATTCGCCACACTCAGAGCCAGCTAGGAACACACATTCATCAGGGTGTCAGCAGTAACCATAAATTTTGCGCACTAACTGGACTCAGGACAGTAAATGAGTCATTTGTACCAGAGCGAAGCTCCTGTAGGATGCACATCGCGCGCCTGTTGAGCAGCCAGCCAGGTAGAATTGGGAGTCCTGCTCGCAGCCATGACGGTTGGAGGCCTTTGAGACAAATAGACTTGCTACTACTTCAGGAATGCCAGCAGTTCTGTTTTGCTTTGATTTGTGTTGACTGTAGTTATAGAGAATGTACATCTGCCTCACATAACTTTATCTAGTTTTTCTGGTGTCACTTATGTCCTCGTTGCTTTTCCCTTGAAGTCTTTCATTTGCATCCCACAGGCCCCCTCATTCTTTTATTGTGGTAAAAAATATATACATATATAATATAAAATTTACCATGTTAACGATTTTTAAGTGTACAGTTCGGTGGCATTAAGTACGTTCACAGTTATCACCACTGTCCATTTCTAGAACTTTTCCATCTTCTCAAACAGAAACTCGGTACTCATCAAACAATAACTCCCCATCCTCCTGCACCTCAGCCCCAGGCCCTGGCTTTATCTCTTCTGCTTTCTGTCTCTATGCATTTGCCTTTTCCAGGTACCTACCATAAGTGGAATCATATAACATTTGTTCTTTTGGTGACTGGCTTCAGTTAGCATAGTGTCCTCAAGACTCGTGCATGTTGTAGCATGTGTCAGAAATGTTTTTCTTTTGAAAGCTGAATAATACTCCATTGTGTGTGCATACCACATTTTGTTTATCCACTCATCTGTCAATGAACATTTAGGTTGTCTCTACCTTTTGGTTATTATGAATAATGCTACTCTGAAACTGGTGTACAAATATTTGTTCCCTCAATTCTTATTAAATAAAATTTTAAAACTGCCTTTAAGAGGTAGAGGGACTAAGTTTAGAACCGAGAGATAGAAACAAGAAGATCTTGAATTAAGATTAAACTTCCGGGGATGGTGGCTCATGCCTGTAATCCCAGCACTTCGGGAGGCCGAGGCAGGCAGATCACTTGAGGCCAGGAGTTCGAGACCAACCTGAACAACGTGGCAAAATCCCCTCTCTACTAAAAATACAAAAATTAGTTAGGCATGGTGGTGGGTGCTCCTAATCCCAGCTACCTGGGAGCCTGAGGCATCAGAATCACTTGAACCTGGGAGGTGGAGGTTGCAGTGAGCCGACATCGCCCCACTGCACTCCAGCCTGGATGACAGAGTGAGACTGTCTCAAAAACAACAACAACAACAACAAAACCTCTTGGAAGTAATGCCTATGTCCTGTAGTTATAGAGAATGTAGCCTCCAGAGTGACTTGCCATCTATGGGATTTGACAAATATTAAAGATGAATAATATAGTAAGAGTGGTTCTTTTTACATCCTTTCCTTTCCTTTTGTTTTTAACTCTAGGACTTCAAAACTAGCGTTAAGCTACAAAAATCCTGTCCCTGATAGTTGACCTTAACTTTATGATTATTAATTTTTTTTAGAGATGATGTATTGCTCTGTTGCCCAGACTAGAGTGTGGTGGTGTGATCATAGCTCACTGGAGCTTCGAACTCCTGGGCTCAAGCAATTCTCTTACCTTAGCCTCGACCTTAACTTTAAAATGAGGATTTGCT
Organism: Hylobates moloch; assembly: GCF_009828535.3. NCBI lineage: Eukaryota > Metazoa > Chordata > Mammalia > Primates > Hylobatidae > Hylobates > Hylobates moloch. The sequence goes on along the minus strand of NW_026652288.1, from coordinate 41,175,321 downwards.
GGGAGGATGAGGAAACTTCACTTTTGAAACACCCAAGATCCTCAGTAAACAGCGGGAGAAGTTTTATTGTTGTCTTAAGAATAAATCATAATATGTATAATTTCGCTTTTGAAGAGTTTTTTCTTTTTCATTTTTAGAGACAGACTTTCTAGATACAGGTATGCCAAATCATCTTGTCTTCTTTAAAGCAGCAACAGCATTACACTTTTTATAATATCAGCTATTTTAGGTCATAAGCATTCAACCAGTTAATTTCTGATATAATAATGCAGCTATGTTGAAATAGTATTTAAAGGTACAAAATTCCCATTAAATTCTCAATGACTTGCAAATTACTTCGTCTTTAGGCATTTCATCTTCCCTCTCTGTACAATGTGGTTTTGCATATATCACATGAAGTTGTCATGGAGATACAGCTTACTCTGGGACATGTCTTGATCCTACTAGGACCGAACTGGGTGGAAATGTTGACAACTTAATTATTGAGTTATTGTGGCCTGAGAGAATTTATACACCTGTTGAATAACTTCTTTTTTAAGCATCTTATTCCCTCTTTTCAGGGAGAAATAAATCAAGACCATTGCCTGGGAAGTATGTTAACAAAGTGCTTGTATGCAATAGACGTAACCCTAATCTGCCTTATTCATAGCGTTATATTTTCTCCATTTTGAAATATTTTACAAATAAAAAAGGCAAAATGTAATATATTCAATTCAGTATTACTAAGATCACACTATTATAAATTATAGATTTATATTGAAAGAATGAGAATGTTAATTGCATGATAATGTTTTACTTACATTCTGGTTCATGAGTTTCTGAAATTGCATTTGGTAAAAGATGACAGAGCTATGGTTCCAACTTTGGCATTCTTAAAGGTGGGAATGGAAGTGGTTTTTTCTCAGGAATCCTGATAAATTATTGCTTGTTTTGTCAGCTCATTCTTGGTTAATCAAGAATATTCCTAATAGATTTTTCGCACCTTTTCAGCTATGCAGAAGGGAAAATAGAATGCCCAGTTTGATAATAAGTGGAAAACAGCTGGGGTCAGCACTCAAGATTCCAGGGAAATGAGCTTGACAAGAGTAATTAAGACAGTGGTTCTCAACCCTGGCTGCATAAAAGAATCTCAGGCATCAGCATTTTTAATCTCCCCAAGTGAATCCAAGTCAAGGTTGAGAACCACTGAAAGAAGAGGAATCAGAAAGGGAAACTGAGTTAGGAGAGTATTTTGATAGTCTAAGTTAGAAATAATCAAGACTTCAATTAGAAAATTAGCAGTGAGATATCTAGAAGTAGAAACTACAGGACTTCTTTCCCATTCAAGGGAGAAAAATGAAGCAACGACATCATCTTAGAAGTGATGTTTGTAACCTTGCAACTGGATGAGGTTGCCATTGAGGAGAACCAGGTAGAAATCTTTGAGAGTTATCCACATTTATAGGTGGAAGAAGGTTTAAAAAACAATAATAATGAGAATGAGTTGACTGTGGTGTCAGAGGCTATGGACTGAGAATCTTCAAGTATTTTCATGAGTATCTCGAGCAATTAAGAACAATATGGTGATGTAAAAGCATAGGAAGCTTCAGAAATGTTTTCAAACATACTACTTTTTTGGAAATATTTTCTCAAATGTATGCTTATTGGGTATCTTCAAAGTTGTACTTTGTAAAGGTACAGCTTTACAAAGTGGTAGTCTTGGGATCCAAGAAAGGCAACCAGACTTACGAAACAGAAAACAGACTTGTGAAACAGACTTATGAAACAGGACACATAGGTTGTAGTCCCAGGTCTGCCCCTTCTAGCCTGCTGACCTTGGGTGTGCCACTTGCCCAGTTCTCATTTTCCTAATCTGATAAATGGGGATGACAGTGTGTGCCCTGCCTACTGCAAAGTTTATTATTCCTTTTAACTTAGATAGCAAATGTGAAAATGTGTTTTTAAATATAGAGAGAATTATACAAATAATGTGTTGTAGTAGTAACCTTTTTGCTGATGTTCACAAGCACTTTAGTATTGAGACACTTTGGACGGTTTGTATTCCTGGTAAAGAGGTAGCATAACACTAGTCTCTGGTAATCCTGTCTTGGGGGAGCTCACCATCCCACAGGGAAGACGAGATAAGGAAATAAATAGCTATAAACATCAGGGCATGCATCATATGAAGGCAAGAATTGTATTGCTAATGTATTCCTAGTGCTTGAAACCTGGTAGGCTCTCCTAATATTGATGGTATAATGTAATACAAGGTGAAAAGTCATATAAGTAAGATGCAATGGTAATTTTGAGAAAGGAGAGATTCTAAACCTGGCACATTGCCTGGATCATAATCATAGACAAATATATGATGAATTAATGCATAACAGTTGGGGGAGAGGTGCCATGCCCCAGAAAGCTACTTTGGTTAGCATGCAGCAAGAAGTTGAAATCATATCAGATGCAAAATTTAGAATTAGCAGCAAAGGAAAAAATGGTTTTTAAATCTAGAAGACTCTAAATTACTCAAAGCCAAGTCCATGAAAATCAGAGAAAACAGTGAGGGTCAGAGGAGACGCCCTCTGGAATGGTCGTATACCCAAACCGATCATTTATTCACTGTTTTGGTTACAATTGGATCTCACACAAGAGCAAGGTGTTGCTTATATTCAGATGTGTACCAGTAATACATGTACTGCAATGTTCTGTTTTAAATGTGGCAAGTGAAAGGACTCTGACCATGTCATCTTCTGTCTGTAGGAATAGATAATCTCTATGAGAGGGCGCTTCACATCCGCAAACTCCTCCTGACTTTGCCCAGGTCGGTCCTTATAGTGATGAGGTACCTCTTTGCCTTCCTCAATCAGTAAGTACCTGAATGCTCTGACAAAAGGCCCATCTGAATTCTTTGTTCTTGGATCCTGTAAAATATACATTGGGTTCCATTTATCAGCAGAGTCAGAGAAAAATGATTGAATATACATTGATTGAATGTACCTTCAGTACATTTTTCCTCAGCATATCAACGTCATTGATAAATGAAAGCCCTATCCCAGATGTAAAAACTGTGGCCACAAATGCAAAGATATTTAAATATTACTAAAAAAAAAAAAAAAAAAGTTTCAGTGGAAAGTGTTATTCACTGTTTTTCAAACTTCCATCCAAAACTGTCATGAATGTTTTTGTCCAAATGATGTAAACTGGCTGTTCATTGCAGAAAATTTGTGACTTTTTAATATTGTAGTCGGGGATGGAAGAAAATCATAGATGGGAGCTATACACAGATCCAAAAAAAGAATTTCTGCAAATTCACTGTAATGAGACCTTATCAAGAAGAAAATACCTCAAAATGTTCTCTTAAACAAAATAACAAATCTTTTAAATTACTACATTATTTTCAAAGAACTTTATTCTATTTCAGCAACTTGATTTTCAGCTATGCTACTTCCTTCTGTATGGGTTCCGTTGTAAGAACAGCTTCCCCAAGTCCTGTCTAAGAGTCCCCTTGCTATTCAACATTTCAGTTAAGCAGCTAGAAATAAAGAAATGCAGGGGGAATCAACTTACTGAGTAAACTTGGGGAAATGCCTTCTCATGCTAGCATGGATTCTCCTTTCCTAAAATTTGGGTATTTTGTTTTCTCTATTTCATGAGACATTTGGAGTTCTCAAAAGCCACGGTGATTTATTACAATCCTGCTGACTAGTCCTGAAATCATATCCACTCAGCTTGACCCCAAGAGCCAAGTATCATACAATAGGGAAATGTTGGCAGAGAACCATACAGATGAGACTCTACTGCTGACCTCTGGTGCCTAAAACATTCACAAATGATAGTAGCAACCCCTTTGTACATTAATCACCACTGGAAATAAGCAGTATCTAGAGAGATAGGTTTAAACTATGTTTAGGCTAGACACTGCACAATTTTACCTTTAAGGAAACACAGTCACTCAGGCAGTTTTAAAAATCCAGAGGATTGCCTGTCCCCCCCCCACCACCACCACCATACCCCAGGATGGAGTACCTTGCGTTCCTGCGGGCCCCCTCCATACCATTCCTACCAAATCTTCCTGACACACCTGAACAAAATCCATTGTAAACTAATAATCCATAATGGACTAGGAAAGCAGTCTGTTAATTAAGAAAGTTCTCAAAACCTGAACCTAACCCATCATGCATCTCAAAAGAATGGCAAATGCACCATGGGCGTTGCTGGCATGGCTTCCAGTGGTTCTACCCAGAGGCCCCCTGGTTGGGTGCACCTGCCTTCTTGCAGACACAAGGGCCCAGCCTCTAGGGCAGCATGCTTGGGATGGGGATTATGAAAAGAGAGATTAGCTATTATTTTTTACTGCAAAATCAAAACTTGGAAATAACATTTTTACATCAAGTTTTTGTTTGCAAGCCCACACTAAAGACCCAGAAAGATTAACTGTGACTGTCTCCACTGAGCTGAAGTATGTCTTTTGGAAATTAGGCCATTCTTACACAGAATCTCCATTTTCAAGATGATCTGTAACATGATCATTTACTGTTATTGTGATTTTTTTAAAATATTGTGTTTGAGAAATGGCAGAAGGGAAAGACATATGTTAGCTGTGGAAATTATGCTTTTGTATTTTCTACTTCCTAGACTATCTTATTTCCAAAAAAAGGGTAAAGTATCATGTCATGTGGTATCTCAGTTTCTTTGTATCTGTCATCATCTCACAAAGGTAGTTGAGTCTCCTTTTTCTCCTTCCATTTGTCATATGTTCACCTGGATTTTACATTTCCTTTCAAGATTGACATTCTATACACTGAAAGATAACATATCTAAACTCTCCCTAGAACAGGGAGCATAGCAATAAAGAGCTGGCTTAGTTTGAGTCACTGTGAAAATATTTCACAAATACCCATTGAGTAGAATGTAGAAATTAGTACTAGACAACTGGAAATCTCCCCCACAGTTTGCAAGCGTTGTACAGAATAAGAGAATTGAGGATTCTTTTCCCCTTTTCTTGTATTTATAATGGCTTTTGTGACACTGGTTGTCACCTAGTGTTGAATGTCTTACCCAAAAGCAGATTATAAAGCCTGGAGTTATTTGCTCCTTTCAATAGTTTCAAAGAAAAGGTTCTTTGTTTTCTTCTAGGCTTTCCCCAAGATTTATAGGAGAAAACTAAAAATCTGAGATATATTTGAGTGGGGAGAAGACAATTTTAAAGACATCCATAAAGCTTTATGGAAATCCTTACTGTGTATCCCAAATTACTTGAGCATTTAGAGCCTGACAGTCATATTTGCAAATAAAACTCATTTACGTGATCTTGGTCTCCATTGTAGTGAATGTTATATTAAACCCCCTCCTGACTTTGAAAAATGCTACTTAGTTAAGCAGATAGGACTTAGAATCCCCTCTCAATTTCTACTTAGTTAAGGTCATAAGTCGTTGCACTTTCTTTGGAGTTTGCTGAGCCAACTTAAAGTTGAAGTATCTTATTAAAGTATTGAAGTATCTTATTATTAAACATTTATATCCTTTTTTTCTCTTTGTTCTTTTATAACTCCTTTCTTGTTTCCTTTTTTAGTTTATCACAGTACAGCGATGAGAATATGATGGACCCTTATAACCTGGCCATTTGCTTTGGCCCAACATTGATGCCTGTTCCAGAAATACAAGATCAAGTGTCTTGCCAGGCACATGTGAATGAAATTATCAAAACCATCATCATCCACCATGAGACTATTTTCCCAGATGCTAAAGAGCTGGATGGCCCTGTTTATGAGAAATGTATGGCTGGAGATGACTACTGGTAAGTCTAAGAATTTTAGTCCCCCTCTCCCACTGAAAATTATGGAAATATAGCTATCAGTTTGATAGAAGAGTTTCCCATAAGCCACCAATGCTTCCAACTTAAAAGGAAGCAGCAGTAAAACTTGAGATAAATTTTTAGAATACTAAGACCCATGGAAACTCATATTCATCCCTCTCTTTTCTCCAAGGACTCTTATCTTTCAAATAAATCTACCCTATCATGGTTTTTGTAGAAAAAAAGGGTTTTGATGTTATGTAGAGCTATATTAACCTTTATCATTACATTAAATCAAGAAAAGATAACAGATTGACATTTTATTTTTCGGTCTAAATCAAAGATTTTGTTTTCATATGAAGTGTTTTTAAATTCTCATTTTAAAGGAGCCCTGTCAACCAAATGTATTTTCATTCTTAACTTTTCATTTTCACTCTTACTAATGAATATAATTCTAGCTATAATTATAGTTAGACCTTTAGATCATTTTGAGCAAATTTATTATATTAGTATATTTTTGGGATAAAATTTTTAGCATGGCAACATTGCCTCCCATTCCATCCATGTTGCTGCAAATGACAGGATCTCATTCTTTTTATGGCTGAATAATATTCCATTGTGTAGATGTACCATAATTTCTTTAATCCATTCATTCATTGTTAGACATTTAGGTTGTTTTCACATCTTGGCTATTGTGACTAATGCTACAATAAATATGGGAATGCAGATATCTCTTCAATATACTGATTTCCTTTCTTTTGGATGTATACCTAGCAGTGAAGGTCATTATGTTAAGTGAAATAAGCCAGGCAGGAAAGACAAATATCACATGTTCTTACTCATATATGGAGCTAAAAAAATGGATCTCATAGAGTTAGAGAGTAGAATGATGGTTACCAAAGGCTAGGAAGGGAAAGGAAATAGAAAGGATGAAAAGAAGTTGGTTAAGGGCTATAAAAATAAGTTAGGTAGAAGGAATAAGCCAGGTGCAGTGGCTTGCACCTATAGTCGCAGATACTTGAGAAGCTGAGGCTGGAAGATCATCTGAGCCCAGGAGTTTAAGGCTGCAGTGAGCTCTGATCACACCACTGCATTCCAGCCTGAGCAACAAAACAAGACCCTGTCTCTAAAAAAGAAAAAAAAAGGCTGGGCGCAGTGGCTCATGCCTATAATCCCAGCACTTTGGGAGGCTGAGGCAGGCAGATCACTTGAGATCAGAAGTTCGAGACCAGCCTGGCCAACATGGTGAAACCCCGTCTCTACTAAAAATACAAAAATTAACCAGGCATGGTGGTGCGTGCCTGTGGTCCCAGCTACTCCGGAGGCTGAGTCAGGGGAATCGCTTGAACATGGGAGGCAGAGGTTGCAGTGAGCCGAGATCGCGCCACGGCACTCCAGCCTGGGTGACAGAGCAAGACTGTCTCAAAAAAATAAAAAATTTAGAAGGAATAAGCTTTAGTATTCAGTAGTACAGTAGGAAAATTATAGCTAACAATAATGTATATTTCAAAACAGAAGAATTGTAAGGTTCCCAACATGAAGAAAAAAATAAATGTTTGAGGTGATGGATATCCCAGTTACCCAGATTTGATCATTACACATTGTATATGGGTATCAAAATATCACATGTACCCCTAAAATATGTACAACTATCATATATCAATTTAAAAAATAGCAAAGAAAGAAACTTCAATTTCTTGAACCCCTATTACATCTCAGCTGCTTAGTGCACATGACCTCTTTTATTTAGCATGACCACTCTACCAAGTAAGTTAGGAAAGGCCAAGGAGCCTTCCAATGCTTAGTAGTAAATCGAGGTTAGGTGTGTGTGATTCCAAAGCATACCTGAGTCTTCTTACTCAGCATCCTCCCTGCCCAACTCAGAAACTGCCCTGTGCAGCTAGCATTCAAGAGCAGCTAGAAATAGGTTTGTCTAAATCCCTTATTCTGGACCCTGTTCACAACACTTTCTTTCTCATTTTCTTACCAAAGATTAAGTAGAAGTGGAATGAGTAGCTGAAAGATAGTTAAATAATTGAAAGTACTTTTTTTTTTTACTTGAATCATAGTATGGTCACATGCCTTAAGAAAACTGAGTTGACTATTTCCAGAAGTACTGTTTTCTAAATTAAGAACGAAACATACTAGATTCCAGTTCTGTAGTATATTCACCAACTTTACACATGAAGTTCAATTCAAAATATTTACTTGAGTACTTACTATGGGCAAGATACTGACTGAGCTTGGCTCTGGGAAAGTAAATGAATGCAACTCAACCCTGCTGAGATACACGATTTTATTTTCATCATTGTATTTGTTTTAAGGCCAGTACCAAAGGTCTGGTTAGCTTTTTATTTTTTTTATTTTTTTGGAAACAGCATTTCACTGTGTTGCCAGGCTAGAGTGCCGTGGCGGAATCTTGACTCACTGTATTCCCACTGCAGCCTCTGCCTCCCAGGTTCAAGCAATTATCCTGCCTCAGCCTCCCAAGTAGATGGGATTACAGGCGTCCGCCACCATACCCAGCTAATTTTTGTATTTTTAGCAGAGACAGGTTGGCCAGGCTGGTCTCAAGTTCCTGACCTCAGGTGATCCGCCCACCTTGGCCTCCCAAAGTGCTGGGATTACAGGCGTGAGCCACCGTGCCTGGCCTGGTTAGCATTTTTAAATATTAGGGCTACATCAGTAAGCTCTGCTGTCTTGTTCATTTTATAAAAGAGCAAGTTTGTAGATGTCTGGTCAATATTATTTGATATATTATATTCTAGGACATTTTGTGATTGCTACTTTTTCCAAACAGAGTAAAGGTCCTGTGATAGTCTTGCAGCCAGTAACGTGTGCTTGATGATGTCTATCTTTTTCTATGGGTATTGCTCATTTTAAACAGGAAGTCATCAGTGTAGTCGTTATACTTGTCCCCCAACATCAGAAATGTAAATGGGCTTTTACGGTAATAGTAGGTTTATATTTGTGGCCCATGTATTCCATTTATCAGCACACATTTGAGGATTGGTGGTGACAGTGTTAAGGGATAAGTTTTAAAAGAGGATAAAATCATGATTCTCATACAGATATGCAATGAACATGTGTCAAGAAAAGATGGTAAAGCTGCCACAAGCAGTTCAAAGGAGACATCAGAGAACCACCAATTTATATGTAGTAAAGGAATAGCAAAATGAATTTGTAAAAACTGGTCTATCCATAGGGCAATAATCATATTCTACCAGAATTCAACTAATTTGTATTGCTGTGGATAAGAATTACTTACAATGCTATCCATTTTTTACAAGTTAACTTCCGTCTTTATAGAGTTATAAAATAACCTAGTCAAAGATGATGTATATATCTAATATATATTCCCATAGGACAGCATAATCAATGGAGGTGCCAGGATTCCATTGACAGACCTATCCAATTACTCTTTTGCCCTTATAGAGTCTTATAGTTTTCATTACAGTAGCAATTGCTCATTATTAAAATTCTATCAGGCTGAGGATGGTGGCTCACACCTGTAATCCTGGCACTTTGGGAGGCCAAGGCAGGAGGATCAGTTAAGCCCAGGAGTTTGAGACCAGCCCAGCAAAATAATAAGACCCTCATCTTTACAAAAAAATTAAAAATTAGCCAGGTGTGGTGGTGCACACCTGTCATCCCAGCTACTTGGGAGGCTGAAGTGGGAGGATCACTTGAGCCTGAGGCAGAGGTTTCAGTGAGCTAAGATCACACCACTGCACTCCAGCCTAGGCAGCAGTGCAAGACCCTGTCTCAAAAAAATTTTTGTCTATTTTAATTTTGTATGAATTTCCATTTGTATTTTACAGTGACAGCCCATACAGTGAGCATGGTACATTGGAGGAAGTGGACCAAGATGCTGGTACAGAGCCCCACACAAGCGAAGATGGTATGCTCTGCCCTTATGCTATTATAAAACCAGTCTTTATATCCCTATTGTAAACAATTGCTTGTATTAAAATTTTAGAGGCAAAGCACAGTGGCTCCCACCTATAATCCCAGCACTTTGGGAAGCCAAGGTTGGAGGATCACTTGAGCCCAGGAGTTCAACACCAGCCTGTGCAACATAGTGAGATCCCATCTCTACAAAAAAATATGAAAAATTAGCCAGGCGTGGTGATGTGCACCTGTGGTCCCAGCTACTCAGGAGGGTGAGGTGGGAGGATTGCGTGAGCCCAGGAGTCCGAGGCTACAGTGAACTAGGATAGCGCCACTGCCCTCCAGCCTGGGCAACAGAACAGACCCCATCTCAAAAAAAAAAAAAAAACTAGTAGATTAAAAAAATTCATAAAATATGTGTAAGGTATAAAAAATAACATTACAATGAAAACCAATGGAACCACCACCAAGCTTAAGAAAAAAGACTTACTGTTTCCTTTGCACTTCCATGATCCGACTGCTTTACTTACCCCCTCAGGAGTAACCACTGTGTTTGTGTTTTTAAATAGTTTCTTGTTTCCTTTTCTATTTTCTTAAATCTTCTATAAATGGGATCATACTGTATATATTTTTTGTGAGTTTTTTCTACTCAGTATTATGTTCCTGATGTTCATCTGTGCAGTTGCTTGCAGTTTGAACTGTTTATTTTACCACTGTATAATATTCCATTGTATGTATCTATTCCGTTCTTGAAGAATATGTGAGGTATTTTCTACTTGTTGCTATTAAGAACAATGCTACTATGCACCGTTAGGACATTTTGAACATGTCTCCTACTGAAAATGTACAGGAGTTCTTCTAGGATGTATGCCTAGGAGTAACTGTGTCTTCAGCTTTATACTGTCAAACCATTTTTATGAAGACAGTTGCTACTTACAGTTCCCCAGAGAACGGGGCATGCCATGCTATGGGAGGCTACCTGGGGAAGCATCAGGAGGCAGAGGGAGAGTGAAGACCTTGGTGTGCTTTCCACAGGAAGGAATGGGTGAGGCAGGGTACACAGCTTTAGGGTTGCCTAGTTGGAATAATTTCAGCAGGCTCTGGGGCATTAGGGGATGTCCCAAGTTGTCTGGTACCTGGCCCTGGGGTGCTGAGAATAGGGCAGCAGTGGCCTGGAGTGGGAAAGCCTGATAATCAGGGTGGTGGGGTGTTGGCTCCAATGGGCAGGTTGGTGTTTGAAAAGTTTGCTTGTGGGTGAGTTGTTGACTATCTTCAGAAATTGGCTAAACCTAGAGGGACTGTCCCTCCAAGGTCAGCAAGGCCCAAGATGTCAGAAGATAAAAGACATGGTTGATAATGTGTTTATTTATCTTTTGTAAAATTCCTATCAAGTCTTTTGCCCATTTTTCTATTGAGTTTTCTGGGCTCTTTTTGTTTAGTTTCGCTTGGTTTTGCATTTAGTTGTTTTTTTATTTGATTCGTAAGGGTTCTTTGTGGGTCCACATCAGGTCCTTTATTGGGTATATGCTTTGCAGATATCTTCCCCTGCTCTGTAGCTTTGTTTTTCAAATGCTTATTATGTCTTTTGCTAAACAGAAGATCTTAATTTTAAAGTAGTTAAATTTATCAGTCTTTTCCTTCACGGTAATTTTACTTCACATCTCCTTTAAGAAATCCTTCTGTGTCTTGAGGTAATAAATAATTCTCCTATATTCTCTTATTTTATTTTATTTTATTTTATTTTGGTAAGAACACTTAAGTGTACAGTACCTCAGTGTTGACCGTAGGTACAGTGTTATACAGCAGATCTCTAGAGCTTGTTCACCTTGCTTGACTGAAACTTTATTCTCCCTTATTAGTAACTTCCCATTTCCCCCTTCCCCCAGCCTCTGGCAACTACCGTTCCACCCTTTGATTCTATGAATTGGATTCCTTTAGATACCCCATATAAGTGAACTTACAATGTTTGTCTTTCTGTGTCTGGCTTATTTAACTTAGCAAAATGTCCTCCAGGTTCATCCATGCTGTCACATATGTCGGGATTTCCTTCTTTTTACAATCTGAATAGAATGCCATTGTATTTACCTATATTTTCTTTATCCATTCATCTGTCCATCGACATTTAGGCCATTTCTACGTCTTGGCTATTGTGAATAGTGCTGAAATGAACATAGGAGTGCTCTTCAAGATCCTGATTTCAGTTATTTTGGATAAATACCCAGAAGTAGGATTGTTGGATCACATGGTAGTTCTATTTTTAAGTTTTTGAGGAATCTCTGTACTGTTTTCTAAAGCAGCTGTGCCATTTTGTGTTCCTACCAGCAGTGTACAAAGGTTTTAATTTCCCCACATCATTGGCAACGCTTATCTTTTTGTTTTTGTTTTTTGTTTTTGAGACAGGGTCTCACTCTGTCACCCAGGCTGGAGTGCAGTGGCATGATCTTGGCTCACTGCAGCCTGGACTTCCCAGGCTCCAGTGATCCTCCCACCTTAGCCTCCCAAGTAGCTGGGACTAGAGGCACATTCTGCCACACTCAGTTAATTTTTTGTAGAGATGGGGCTTTGCTGTGTTCCCCAGGCTGGTCTTGAACTCCTGAGCTCAAGCCATTTACCTGCCTTGGCCTCCCAAAGTGCTGAGATGATAGGCATGAGCCATTGTGTCCAGCCAACACTTGTTATCTTTTGTTTGTTTTGTTTGTTTCCTAACACAGTGGGATAACCTCATATGTGGTTTTGATTTGCATTCTCCTGATGATTTAGTGATGTTCAGCATTTTAAAATATACCTGTTGGCTGTTTGTATGTCTTCTTTGGTGCCTTCTTTATTTATTTATTTAGAGACAGAGTCTGTCTGTCCTCCATGCTGGAGTGCAGTGGCATGATCTCAGCTCACTGCAACCTCCACATCCTGGGTTCAAGTGGTTCTTCTGCCTCAGCCTCCCGAGTAGCTGGGACTACAGGCATGGCTAATTTTTGTATTTTTAGTAGAGACAGCATTTCATATGTTGGTCAGGCTGGTCTCAAACTCCTGACCTCAAGTGATCCACCCACCTCAGCCTCCAAAAGTGATGGGATAACAGGCATGAGCCACTGCATCTGGCCCCATATATTATTTTAAATCCTTTAAGGTTTTGCTTTTCACACAGAAGTCTTTATTCCACCAGCAATTTATTTGGGGGTATGGATACATAATTGTCACAATTATCTCAGTATTAATTGTCCTTTCTCCACTGCTCTACATCTTTGTCATAAATGAAGTGTCTTCTGTGTGTGAATTTCCTCCTGGGCTCTATTCTTTTCTACTGGTCTACCTGTCTATCCCTATATCACTGTCCTAATTTTGATACCTTTTAATAAATCTTAATCGTTCATAAAGCAACACTTCTGCTTTGTAATAATTCTTGGCTCTTTGCAATTCCACTTAAATTTTAGACTCAGTTTTTCAAGTTCTTCAGACAAACAAAACCCTCTAAAGCCCAACTGGAGTTTTGATTGCCTTTGTATTAATTCTACATATATTAATATGGAGAGAATTGATATCTTTACAATATTCAATATTCCAGTCTATGAACATATTTCCAGTTATTTAATGTCTCCTAAATAAACTTTTTATTCTTTCTCTGTAGAGATTTTTTTCATTTTCTAACTTAAGTTGAAGGCTTAACATTCATTTTCAACACTTTTTACTTTTTAATATAAACATTTAAAGCTGTCCGTTTTCTCTAGTACTTCTTTAGCTATATGCACAAATTCTTTTCTTTTTAACTCTTCAGCTGTAACTAATCTGCTTTAAGCATATCCATTGAATTTTTATTTTTAAATATTTTTTCTTTCTTTTTTTTTTTTCTTTGGCAGAGTTTTGCTTTTTTTTTCCAGGCTGGAGTGCAATGGTGCAATCTCAGCTCACAGCAAACTCCGCCTCCCAAGTTCAAGTGATTCTCCTGCCTCAGCCTCCCAAGTACCTGGAATTACAGGTGCATGCCACCATGCCCAGCTAATTTTTGTATTTTTAGAAGACATGGGGTTTCACCATGTTGGCCAGGCTGGTCTCAAACTCCTGACCTCAGGTAATCCACCCGCCTCAGCCTCCCAAAGTGCTGGGATTACAGGTGTGAGCCACCGCACCCAGCCTTTAAATATTATTTCTTTCTACAAGTTGTATTTGGTGTGCTTTTATATCTGCTGCTTGATCATTTTTTATAGTCTCTGGCTGTTTATTCATCAGTGCTTCCCATCAGAATATGTGTCTGATAATTTCCATATGTCTTCCCAAATTTGTTTTGTTGGCTCTCACTCATTGAGTCTTATTTTCCACTGTGTTTGTAAATTTTGTACAGATTTCTTGGAACTTTGGGCTCAGTGGAAGGTAGATTCTTCCAAAGAGGGTTTTCATGTACTTCTGCCTGGGTTACAACCAGCCTGGGACAACATTGAATTTTTGGCTTGAAGTTTTTCAAACCACCCAAGTAGTGCAAATTTAAACTGCAAACCTACCTGAGAACTGGAATGTGGATGGGATTCTCAGATGATTTGTGTCAAGGTTTAAGATAGGTTATTTCCTTAATGGGGGTGGAGGGCAGGGGAGATGGTTACAATCTATGGAGAGGTATTGAGAGCTACAAGGGGATAAGATTTCTAGAACTAGATGTTTTAGAACTAGAAGTGTTGTAGAAAGTTCTAGAACACTAGAGTGAAGTCCACTCTGAAACTGAGGGTGTAATTCTCTGAGGAGGGGAAGAGGCTTAGATTCCCTAACACTGGGCAAGCCCTGGACTTAATCTCCTATGAAAAAGAATCTAAAAGCTTAAGGTGACCAGGCTAGAAAAATGCCCTCAAGGCAAAATCTGACTCATGTTCTAATGTTCTGCTTACCTCTCTGGGTTCCCACTTTCATTGCATTTTGGTCTTTAGTATTCTTTACTGTCTTGATAGCTTATTAATGCAATTACAAAGGTTGGTTATTTGCTTTTAAATCCAGCATTTTTTGTTCATTCTAGCAGGAGGGTAATTAAGGTATCTAGTGTCCACTATCTGCTAAAAAAGAAAGCTTCTTTGTGTCTTTTTTTTTTTTTTTTTTTTTCTGTGAGACAGGGTTTCCACTCTGTTGCCCAGGCTAGAGTATAGTGGCACAATCTTGGCTCACTGCAGCCTCAACCTCTTGAGGCCAAGTGATCCTCCCACCTCAGCCTCCTGAGTAACTGGGACCATAGGCATGCACCACCACGCCTGGCTAATTTTGTATTTTTTGTAGAGACAGGGTTTCCCTATGTTGCCCAGGCTGGTCTCAAAACTCCTAGGCTCAAACGATCCTCCTGGGATCCAAAGTGCTGGGATTAGAGGCATGAGCCACCCACGCCCCGCCTTCCTTGTGTCTTTAAAAGTAAAATCAGTTGACATTTTCTGAACTTAATTTACAAGACATCCCTTAAAGTGAGAGCTTCTATTTCTGTAATGTTGCTCTTTTTTTATTTTTATTTTTTTTCTTTTTCTTTAGAGACAGGGCCTTCCTGTGTTGCCCAGGGTTGTTTCAAACTCCTGGCCTCAAGCAGTCCTCCTGCCTCAGCCTCCCAAAATGCTGGGATTACAGGCGTTAGCCACCATGCCTAGCCTGTGATGTTGCTTTTGAAAGTCTCTGAGTCCTCCTGAAACCATCCTTTCTTTTGGGTTTCTGTGTTTCTCACATGGTTTATTTCTTTTTCACTGCTGCCTTCTCTTAGGTGTTTGCCTGCTTTCCCCAGTAGCCAGAAAAGCCAGGACAAAGCCTAGCCATCTCTCTTCCCAAACATGAATCTCACCATCATGCCATCTGCCTTTTACCTCTTGACTATAAGACAGCTTTGCCGAGTGCTCTGTGTTTTAGATAACATTTTGACCATGTTCACCTGATTTTTCTGGAAAGAAAAACATTGCTTACAAAGGACAGATATTCTCACCCGCAGCCAACCTCCAAAATCGTGTAACTAAATTAACTACAGTATCAATTATCCTTTGATTGCCGAGGTATTGTATTTTTTCTCTGTCACGGATCACTAGAGAGAGTAGCTTTTGTTTCTGAAAGACAGGCTATCACAGAACAAAACCATTCTCTGCAAGGACAGTGGGTAACAGATCTAGGAGAAAAATGTCAGCAACAGCAAGGTCCCAAAGAGAAAGTGTGATCACATTTTATATAACGTTACAAGAAATGGAAATATAAGACTTGACAGCACCAGGCAGTCAGGGAATCAGCTGTGCTGAATTGTCTTCCCTTTTGCACAAAATTATATTACCCATGCAGGAAAACGAAGTGATCATGTTGCACTCTCACTATTATTGTTATTGATAGCAGCAGTAGCAGCATTCTATGAAGTCTCTGTAGGACCTTGAAGTACTGTGAGGCTCTCTATATGAAAGAGGCATAGTGTACCGTGCCCTGAGATTGATTTGCTCTGCAATGACCAGACTAAGATGTGTGTAAATAGCTTATTGATTGACACTTGACTGTGAAATGGCTCTCACGGGAGTAGAAAGAGTAAAAATAATGAAATTGCTGAGAATTACTAGTTGATGTACTAGGACTGCCAATAAAATGTTCTGCTGATTTATCTGGTCATCCTGTCATAACCTGACCACATTTGAATAAATAAGCAGAGTCTGATAACCCTGTTGCTTGTTTCAAAAAAATAATAAAGCCAGGCGCAGAGGCTCACGCCTGTAATCTCAGCACTTTGGGAGGCCAAGGCGGACGGATCACGAGGTCAAGAGATCGAGACCATCCTGGCCAACATGGTGAAACCCCATTGCTACTAAAAATACAAAAATGATCGGGGCATGGTGGCACGTGCCTGCAGTCCCAGCTACTCGAGAGGCTGAGGCATGAGAATCGCTTGAACCCGGGAGGCAGAGGTTGTGGTGAGCCAAGATCACGCCACTGCACTCCAGCCTGGCGACAGAGCAAGAGTCTGTCTCAAAATAAAATAAAATAAAATAAAATAAAATAAAATAAAATAATAATAAGAGGAGATGATCATAGAAGTCATGATTGTGCAATTATAATAAAATATGTATATATCTGTTGAATAGTCTTAACTATGTTGAATGGCCAGCATTGACAGTGTGTGATTGAATGTCATTAAAGAACATTAATGGTTCTGTCTTTATTTCTGTAACATAAGTATATGTAGACTGCATACTGTATCATGTGCTGGTATCTTTTAAATTTTTTAAGTAAAGCCAAATACAAATATGTGGGTGTGTTCACACAGGAATTTGCAAATTACATGTCCTGAAGTTCTTGTAAATAGCATGCCACGTCTGTAGTCCTAGCTACTTAGGAAGTTAAGGTGGGAGGATCACTTGAGCCCAGGAGTTTGGGGTTACACTGAGCAATGATTGTGCTACTATATCTGGCATGGCTGACAAAATGAGTCCCTGTCTCAAAAAGACAAAACTAGCATGTCTTCGTTCTTCCATGGGGTGTTTATTTCTTTTTCATAGGAATAACTGGGGTACATATTTGGGTATTTGTCATCTCAAGTCAACCAGGATTTATTCTTTAAGTTTTGAACTATAATGAGATCATTCCCTTTAAATGTAAAGTTATAGTCCCTCCTCTATGAAGCAGACACATAGATGTTTAATAAAGCTGCTATTTATATTGTTTTGGTAAAATATAATTTGGGGGGATACCAGAATGTTAACATATAATCTAAAAGTTTTATTCAATTGCTAAAGGATTTATTTATTTATTTATATACATAGAAATGAGGTCTCACTGGGTTGCCCAGACTGGTCTTGAACTCCTGGGCAACACAGTGATCCTCCTGCCTCGGCCTCCCAAAGTGCTGGTATTACAGGTGAGAGCCACCATGCCCAGCCACTAAAAGATTTAAACTGGTGTTTTAAACGTTATCCTTACAACTACTTTGTTGGGAAGCCTACTGTGCAGATTATAGTGTTGTGGCTCTGCGATACAAAATATTATTCACCTCAAACATTATCCACTAGAGGCCAGGCACCTATAATCCCAGCACTTTGGGAGGCCATGGCTGGAGGATTGCTATGTTGCCCAGGAGTTCGAGACCAGCCTTGGCGATGTAGCAAGACCCTGTCACTATTTAAAAGAAAAAAAATTATCCAAAGCAAAAAGAAGGGGTATTTTTTTTTGTCTTTATTTAAAATGTTTGGCTGAAATTTGACCAGGGCCTTTATATAATAAGGTGAAGCCTAAGCTTTTTAATATGTTTGTTGGTTTTTATGCTTTTGCCTTCTATGTCCCAGGGAATTTTGAATATATCAAATGAGAAAGAAGCCCAACTGTTTGTCCAAGAATTTCTCATGCAATATTACAAGTACAATGGCTATTGCAGTAAATTTTGGAAAAATAAACTCTTTTAAATGGGAAGGTTTGCTACCAAATAGAAGACAACTTCCTGGGCAATTTTCAAGATAGGCAGGTTTTAATTTCTTCTGTGTACACATATTCTAGAGTATTTGGAAATGAATACATGCTCAGTTTTTAGCAAATGATGTATTGTTCATTGCATAGGCATATTCCTATAAGCATATGCCCCTTGCCTTGGCCCCTTTTTGTCCTGTTTATTATTGAAGAGAAGTTTACTCACCTTTGTTGATTACAAGGCTAAGGATGAAGTATTTGTGGGAGAGAGGAGCAAAGATCATAAGGCCTCAAATTGAGGAGCTTCTTGCAATAAGATAAATCACAAGGAAACACCTCTTTGGTTGCTGAGTTTGTCCTCCTGTTTGCCTTCAATATTTGTGGTCAGAATTAGATCAGAACTGAATTCCAATTGTAAGCCTAGCAGTTGATATCTTTTTTTTCTAACTTATTATTTTGAAATCATTGTAGATTCACAAGCTGTTGTAAAAAACAATACAGAGAGATCTCGTATACCTTCTGCCAGTTTCTGTCAATGGTGATATCTTACAAAACTGTAATATCATTTCACAAGCAGGAAATTGACAGTGATACAAACCATTCACTATATAAATGTTTCAGCAGCTTTACATGCACTCCTTTGTGTGTGTGTTTACTTAGATCTGTACAGTTTTATCACATGTATAGCTTTGTGTGACCACAACCCATAGTCAAGATAACAAACGGTTCCATTACAAGGAACCCTTGTGCTACCCTTTATAGCCACGGCCACTTCCCTCCATCACCTTCCCATCCCCAGCCTCTGGCAACCACTAATATATTCTCCATCTCTATAACTATGTCATTTGAAGAATGCTGTATCAATGGAATTGTATGGTATGCAATCTTTTGAGATTGGCTTTTTTCGCTCACCATCATTCCCTTGAATATCTTTTGATCTCAAGAAAAATAAAAATTTTGAATCCGTTTTTTTAATTTGGACAGAGGGCAATGTAAAGCATATTTGTTTCATGGTTAAGATCCAAAATTTGTTACTGATACTAGAGAAAAAAATCGGGATGACCGTCAGTGTTAGTTTGAAGATTTGATGGTGCCAGAGGGCACATGGGGAAATTAAAGGTATTCACGTACTATTTATTGTGATTTTACTTGACTTTTCCTTAAATAAGCCGGTAAAGCATAAACTTCCTAATGTTCTGAGATGGTGATTTTTTTCCATGTTATAAATGGTATTAACATGTTACAAGGAAATTCCCTCAGTGTCATCTATCAATGTCAAAATCATATTGAAGCAATTGTGGAGGATATTACAACGCAAGGAGAGATTTTATATATCCTATTGCAAAGTTTAAAGTATTTTTTTTGACTGTCATTATATCTCTAGTAAGAGGCTGTGGAAATGAAAATCTAATGTTCAGTTTTTCTTTGCCTGAAAAACTGATGACGGCAAGAGAATGTTTTTCGGTATCTTTTTAAATAGCCTCTATTTTCTCCTGCCTTGATAATGTGTTGATGACTGTTCAGTCTAGATATTAAAATGGTCTTGATTATTTGAAGCCTCATAGAGCCCTCACAGATAGGATGCCATGCCTTCCTAACAACCCTGTTTCTCGCCGTTTTCTGGTGTGTTCATTGTAGAATGTGAGCCAATAGAAGCAATAGCCAAGTTTGACTATGTTGGGCGGTCCGCCAGAGAACTATCCTTCAAGAAGGGTGCCTCCCTGCTGCTGTATCACCGTGCATCTGAGGACTGGTGGGAAGGCAGGCACAACGGGATTGACGGGCTGGTGCCTCACCAGTATATAGTGGTGCAGGATATGTGAGTAGTCTCAACTTTGATTGCCTGAGCATTCCCAGTAGAGGACTCCAGCCATTGTTCTTAAACTGACCTTGGTCTTGTGAGAAAAGAGCAGAAGGGATTACAGAGATAAAACTTCAGAGCTAGGCACAGTTCCTTACCTTGCCAGTGGCTCTTTGCTAACTAAGTCAGGGCCCAGGAGGTTTGGAGCAAGAACTCAGGGGAGACATCTTCTGAAGCTTTCAGATTGTTAGAAAAATAACCTATGCATAGAATGGCGTTAAGAGCTGAAGTGACATTGGTAATTCCAAAAACAGCAGTGCTCTTCTCTTGATGTCTGTTTACCGTTTCAATTCCAGATTCCCCAGAGGAAAGACACTGACCTAAAGTCAGAGGGAATCATTGCTATGCTGTTTTTTGTTTTGTTTTGTTTTTTGCAGAGGAGAAAGCTCTAATTTCAAAAGTATTTAAAGACATGGGAAGATAGTCATAACACATTAAGTGAAAGAAACAGGTTGCAAAATAATGCGTAGTCCAAAAGTAGCTTTTTAAGGAAAAGACAAATATAGCACACAAAAGGTATACAGTGGCTGAATGATTCAGCCTAATTTCAGAAATGTTAAAATGTGTATCTCGGAAGCCAAGAAATGTGTGTATATACAGACACGTCATATATATCTGAAATATCTACATATAAATATATTCATATATAAAATAAATTTGCATAAATATCTGTACAGTCGTGTACCACACAATGACATTTTGAGCATCAATGGACCACATATATGATGGTGGTCCCATAGCATTTAATATCCTATTTTTACTGTACCTTTTCTATGTTTAGATATGTTTAGATACACAAATACTTGTTTACACCATTGTGTTACAACTGCCTGTAGCATTCAGTACAGTAACATGCTGTGCAGGTTTGTAGCCTAGCAGCAATAGGCTCCACCATGTAGCCTAGGTGTGCAATAGGCTCTACCATCTAGGTCTGTGTAAGTGCACTCTATGATGTCCCCACAGTGATGAGATTGCTTGACAACGCACTTCTCAGAACGCATCCTCGCTGTTAAGCAACACGTGACTGTAGTATAAATGCCATACATATGTATGTGCACACTCACAGATAATGTATCCCAGGCATAGAATAGAAGATGGAGGAGGAGATTTCTCAAAATTCTAACAGTAGTTGTCTCTGGATGTTATATTATGGGTGATTATTTCAGTCTTTTTTGTATAACTGAAATTGCTGTTGTACCTGTAATGAAATTGTATTGCTTTTATAATGAAAAGAGAAAAGTTATTTTAGTAAAAGAAGGGCTTTCATACATAATGCTATTTTATACATAAATGCTATTACGTAAATTTTTGTCTCCACTCATCTAGCAAATTTTGTAAAATTTGTAAATCTAGTAAATTTGTCTCCACTCATCTTACTGTTTCAGGGATGATACGTTTTCAGACACTCTGAGCCAAAAAGCCGACAGTGAGGCCAGCAGTGGGCCAGTCACGGAAGACAAGTCCTCATCCAAGGACATGAACTCCCCAACAGACCGTCATCCTGACGGCTATTTAGCCAGGTAAGTAGAGCCTGAGAATCAGGCCCCCAAGCCTCCATTCCTCCTGGGGCCATGAGGAGCCACTGCACCCTCAGCCTCGCAGTACTGCCCGGTGCGATAAGCTCTTCTGTTTTCTCCCTGTTTCTGTGAATGTCTAGGCAACGAAAAAGAGGAGAGCCACCCCCTCCAGTAAGGCGTCCTGGCAGGACCAGTGATGGCCATTGCCCGCTCCACCCTCCACATGCCCTTTCTAACTCCTCAGTTGACCTGGGATCCCCGAGCCTTGCCAGTCATCCCCGGGGCCTGCTGCAGAACCGTGGCCTCAACAATGACAGTCCTGAGCGGAGGCGCAGGCCTGGCCATGGCAGCCTGACCAACATCAGCCGGCACGACTCCCTCAAGAAGATCGACAGTCCTCCCATTAGAAGGTCCACGTCATCAGGGCAATACACGAGCTTCAATGACCACAAGCCACTGGACCCAGAGACAATTGCTCAGGTACAATGCTTTTAATTACATAATTGCATTTTAAGTAACTAAGTGTGATGTAGGAGGTGTGAAAGATTTACTTTATTTACTTTACTTTATTTACTTTATATTTCTGTATAGAACCAACTAAAGAAAACAGAAACAAAACCAGCTCATTCTTTAACTTAGGCCCTGACTGTGAGTCTTTTTTGAACAATTTGTTACTGGAAGGGCCCAAAGGTTCATAGGGATTTAAACAGAAACATGACAAAATGTAGGACCCAGGACATTCAAAACTATCATTGTGAATAGTCAGAAAAACTTTGAAAAAGAAGAATGGAGAAGCAGTGGCCCTACGAGATCCTAAATGCATTGTAAAGCTCGTAAAACAGACAGATGGATGAAACAGAATGGAGAGCCCAGAAACAGAAAAACCTTAAAACAGTAGTCCCTCCTTATCTGCAGGGCATATGTTTCAAGACCCCCAGTGGATGCCTGAAGCCACAGATAGTACAAACCCCTACTGTATATGATAAAGATGGCACTTTCAACTTAGAAAAGATGAGACCTAATAAATAATGTGATCAATAATAGATAGACATTTGAAGAACAAGTCTGGATCCTATGTACCTCCGAACACATTCAGGTCTTTCTTCCCCACAGTGACTGCAGAGTGGGGCTGTGTAGTTTTCTTCTAATGACTAAAATTGACCAAGTCAAAGGGAAACAATACTAATAAATTCGCCCATCATTCTACCATTTTTCCTTCTGGTTCTGGCTCTTTTCACAGCACAGGCCATGAGAAAATATGTTTGTAGGCCTGGTGGGTGGCTTGCACCTGTAATCCCAACACTTTAGGAGGCTGAGGCAAGAAGATTGCTTGAGGTCAGGAGTTTGAGACAAGCCTGGTCAATATAGCAAAATCCCATGTCTAAAAAAAATTTTTTTTAATTAGCTAGGTATATTAGGATTCTCTAGAGGGACAGAATTAATGGAATACATATACATATAAAGGGGAGTTTATTAAGTATTAACTCACACGATCACAGAGTCCCACAATAGGCCATCTGCAGGCTGAGGAGCAAGGAGAGCCAGTCCAAGTTCCAAAACTGAAGAACTTGGAGTCCACTGTTCAAGGGCAGGAAGCATACAGCACGGGAGGAAGA
Source organism: Hylobates moloch (assembly GCF_009828535.3). Taxonomy (NCBI): domain Eukaryota; kingdom Metazoa; phylum Chordata; class Mammalia; order Primates; family Hylobatidae; genus Hylobates; species Hylobates moloch. Next base: position 41,152,290 of record NW_026652288.1, on the reverse strand, counting down.
TGTAGGCTGGGAGGCTAGGCCAGTCTAATCTTGTTTTTCTGCCTGTTTTATATTCACTGGCAGTTAATTAGATGGTGCCCATCCAGATTAAGGGTGGGTCTGCCTTCCCCAGCCCACTGACTCAAATGTTAATTTCCTCTGACAACCCCCTCACAGACACACCCAGGAGTAACACTTTGCATCCTTCAATCCAATCAAGTTGACACTCAGTATTAACCATCACAAGTCTACCCCTTATCAACTTGAACCCATAAACATCTCCTGAGATCGTACATAATTTTCAAATAAAAACAATAACGTCATAATTACGCCTAACATAATACAACTGTCCTTTCCTATAACCAGAAACGCACCAATCCCCAACCCAAATGCTATTACATAAAGTTAGCAATACTTAAATGCTGATAGGAAGTCAATATAATCTTATGTCACATGCTAAAGGAAAAAGGAAATAAAATGAATATATTTTCCTAGTACAAGTGTATACATGCACAAACATGTTTTTAACGAAAGAAGGAGAAAATACTCATGACACAGTCCCTGTTTCCACGTGGTCATAGCTGGTATTGATGACTACCTTCTACTACCCATTCTGTATTCCCTTTGCCTTCAGCAAGCACCTCAGCAGGTCGTGTTTTTGTTGTTGTTGTTGTTGTTGTTTTCCTGGCGGAGTGACCCAAACCTTCATTCTTGAAGGGTCTGGGCCATTTGTAGTCCTGCCTGGATTGGGCTATTGTAGTTTCCCATTGACCTTAATCACAGAGTGTGGTAATACTAAGAGATGCCCTAATGGATCTCCTGTATTCCATGCACACTCTTTTTTACCTGCATTGTGGAGTAGTCGACTGATTTCATCTTGATAGTCTGAGTCAGTCACCTGAGCCAACACTGTAACTCCCTTTTTAGTCTGTTGCCTTAAAGGTAGGAGGAGCCCAAAGTGTCCAGGGGCAATCTTAATGGGATTGTTGCCGTGTCTCCTGGTGGCACGTTCCTCCCTCTGGAACTGAGACCTCTAGGCCAGCAGAACATAATGTCGCCGGAATAGGAAGTAAAAATGTTGCTAGTGGGTCACTAGGGATAATGATGAGTGGTGCCACTTCCACTTCCACCTCTTGATTCCTGGACCCATGAATCCTGGCTATGGGAGAAACCGCACCATATATTGGACACTGATTCAGAGCATACACAGCCTTCTGGGGGACTTTGCCCCAGCCCTGCAAAGTATTGTCACCTAGTTGGCATTGCAGTTGTGACATCACAAGACCAATCCACCATTCTGTCAAGCCAGCTGCTTCAGGATGATAGGGAGCATGATAAGACCCATGTATTCCATGAGCATGACCCCACTGCCACTCTTCTTTAGCCGTAAAGTAAGTGCCTTGGTCAGAGGCAATGCTGTGTGGAATACCATCATGGTGGATAAGGCATTCCATGAGTCACAGATGGTAGTCTTGGCAGAAGCATTGCGTGCAGGATAGGCAAACCCATATCCAGAGTAACTGTCTATTCCAGTGAGGACAAACCTCTGCCCTTTTCATGATGGAAGAGGTCCAGTATAATCAACCTGCCACTAGGTAGCTGGCTGATCACCCCGAGGAATGGTGCCATATCGAGGGCTGTGTTGGCTTCTGCTGCTGGCAAATTGAGCACTAAGCAGTGGCCATATCCAGGTCAGCCCTGGTGAGTGGAAGTCCACGTTGCTGAGCCCATGAGTAACCTCCATCCCTGCCACAATGGCCACTTTGTTCATGGGCCCATTGAGCAATGACAGGGGTGGCTGGGGAAAGAGGCTGAATGGTGTCCACAGAATGGCTCATCCTATCCACTTGATTATCAAAATCCTCCTCTGCTGAGGTCACCCATTGGTGAGCACTCACATGGGATACAAATATCTTCACAGTTTTTGACCACTTAGGTCCATCTACATACCTCTTCCACAAATTTCTTTGTCACCAATTTTTCAATCATACTTCTTCTAAGCCCCTGACCATCCAGCCAAACCATTGGCTACAGTCCACGAATCAGTATATAATCACACATCTGGCCATTCCTCCTTCCATGCAAAGTACACAGCCAGGTGCACTGCTCGAAGTTCTGCCCACTGGGAAAGATTCCCTTCACCACTGTCCTTCAGGGATGTCTTAGAAAGGGGCTGTAGTGCTGCAGCTGTCCGCTTTCGGGTGGTGCCTGCATATCATGCAGAACCGTCTGTGAACCAGGCCCTAGTCTTCTCTTCCTCTGTCAGCTGATCATAGGGAACTCCCCGTGAGGCCATCAGTGCGGACTGCGGGACAGAGTAGAGACCCTGGGCAGTTGAGCCACTTCCTTATGTAACTTATGCCTTCAGGAATTGCTTGAGCTCGATCACGTATATACCACTTCCATTTGATGATGGAATGCTGCTGTGCACGACCCGCTTTATGGCTAGATGTGTCAGAAAGCACCCAGTTCATGATAGGTAGTTCAGGTTGCATGGTGACTTGATGACCCATAGTCAAATGTTCAGTTTCCACTAAAGCCCAGTAACAGGCGAAGATCTGTCTCTCAAAAGGAGAGTAGTTGGCCAGGCGCAGTGGCTCATGCCTGTAATCCCAGCACTTTGGGAAGCCATGGCGGGTAGATCACGAGGTCAGGAGTCAAGACCAGCCTGACCAATATGGTGAAACCCCATCTCTACTAAAAATGCAAAAATTAGCCATGTGTGGTGGCACGCACCTGTAGTCCCAACTGCTCGGGAGGTTGAGGCAGAAGAATCGTTTGAACCAGGGAGGTGTAGGTTGCGGTGAGCCGAGATCGCGCCACTGCACTCCAGCCTCGGTGACAGAGAGAGACTCCATCTCAAAAAGAAAAGGAGATCAGTTATCTGCAGAAGGCAGGGCCTTGCTCCAAAATCCTAGAGGCCTCCGCTGTGATTCACCTATGGGGGCCTGCCAAAGGCTCTAAACAGCATCCCTATCTGCCACTGACACCTCAAGCACCATTGGATCTGCTGGGTCATATGGCCCAAGTGGCAGAGCAGCTTGCACAGCAGCCTGGACCTGTTGCAGAGCCCTCTCCTGTTCTGGACACCACTCAAAACTGGCAACCTTTTGAGTCACTCGATAAATGGGCCAGAGTAACACACCCAAAAGAGGAACGTGTTGCCTCCAAAATCCAAATGGGCCCACTAGGTGTTGTGCCTCTTTCTTGTTTGCAGGAGGGGCCAAACGCAGCAACTTATCCTTCACCTTAGAAGGAATATCTTGATAGGCCCCACAGCACTAGACCTCTAGAAATGTTACTGAGGTCGAAGATCCCTGAATTTTAGTCAGATTTATTTCCCATCCTCTAGCACACAAATGTCTCACCAATAAATCCAATGTGTTTGCTATTTCTTGCTCACTAGATCCAGTCAGCATAATGTCATCAATGTAATGGACCAGGGTGATATCTTGCGGAAGCGAAAAGCAATTTGTTTGCATAAAACCTAGTGTGAGACCTGGCATACAGTAAATGCTCAGTAAAGATTTGCTAAATGAATAATCTAAGATCCTGATATTAAATCACAGTCTCCAATGTGAAAGTGCTCACATTCAATCTAGTCGCAGAAATGAATAGGGAAATCAGTTACCATTAAACCGTGCCATGAGGGGTGTGCTCCAGATGAGTGGGAGAAGCCCTGGGAGTATGTCGGGAAGAGACATTTCAGGCACCAGGGCAGTGGTTCTCTACCATCTCACACAACACTCTGCCTTTTTCTTTCTTAATTGTGCTTTAAAAAAATACATATATATATAAAATAATAAAATTGACCATCTTAACCATTTTTAAATATATAGTTCAGAAAGGTATATTCACATTGTTGTGAAACATCTCTCCAGAATGTGTTCATCTCACAAAACCAAAACTCTGTACACATTAAACAGCTCCCATTTCACCCTCCTCCAGTCCCTGACAACCACCATTCTACTTTTTGATTCTACGAATTGGACTCCTTTAGATACCGCATATAAGTGCGATCATACAGTATTTGTATTTTTTGTGACTGGCTCATTTCATTTAGTGTAATGTCCTCAAGGTTTACACATGCTGTAGCACGCAGTAGGACTTATTTCTCTTTAAGGGAAGTTTTTATAATTTACATTTTTTTGTATGTATATACCACATTTTGCTTATCTACACACTCCACCTTTTTGAAACAAATTTATTGTAACTTCCCCCCTTTTACTATCTGAAATAAATTGACTTTTTTTGGGGGGGGGCGGGGGAGATGGAGTCTCACTCTGTCACCCAGGCTAGAGTGAAGTGGCACCATCTCGGCTCATTGCAACCTCCATCTCCTGGGTTCAAGCAATTCTCCTGCCTCAGCCTTGAGAGTAGCTGGGCATGTGCCACCACGCCTGGCTATAAATTGATTGACATATCTATTTTGAAAAAATGTATATAAAGCTGTAAATAGAATATAAAATAAAAATAAAGGGAAATTGATATTAAAACAATTAAATGTATTTCAGTTAATTATTGACTACACTAGAAGACAAATGAGGTAGTGATGCTTTCACCTACATGGTAGAGTTTCCATAAATGCAATAAGTAAAACTTCATGTTGATATGGGAGTATTCAGTTAATTGGGTTAACTCAAATTCCATGAAAAGAGCTTCCATTAGTGATAATATTTCTCCAAAATGGTGAACAACCCTTGGTCATACTGTTCCAATCAAAACAAAAAATAACTTTCCTAAAACAATAACATTCCTAAAAAATTTAACACCATCCAAAAATTATTTTATGTTTATATATTAGAAAAAGAGGTTCTAGACTCAGGTTCTTAAGAAGAGAATTTTCACCTATATAAATGTCTGGAGGACATTAAAAAGTTGAACAAGGTGCAGGAAAATTCACTGCATGTAAACTCACCAAGGCAAGATACCTAATATGTCTGACCCTGCCCATCAACTGCCAATAATGCAACCTTGTTATTGTGACATTTAAAATCACACACATACACCATATTACAAAAATGCCCTGTAGGAGACAGTACCACTTTCATTGAGATCCACTGGAAAACTGTATCAGAGGAAGACTTAAACTGAATTTCAAACAACTTCTTGGAATTAGCCAAGTATGTAATAAGTGCTCAAAAATTTGTTGAATGAATGAATGAAGCCAGATTTTTTATTCCTATTATATTTATTTTCTTGAGAAATTATTGCAGTATCTAAATTTAAACTTTTATCATAAAAGTTGAAAAACTTGGCCTGGCACGGTGGCTCATGCCTGTAATCCCAGCACTTTGGGAGTCCAAGGCAGGCAGATCATGAGGTCAGGAGTTCGAGACCAGCCTGGCCAACATGGTGAAACCCCGTCTTTACTAAAAATACAAAAATTAGCCAGGCGTGGTGGTGTGGGCCTGTAATCCCAGCTACTTGGGAGGCTGAGGCAGGAGAATTGTTTGAACCCGGGAGGCAGAGGTTGCAGTGAGCCGAGATCATGTCACTGCACTCCAGCCTGGGTGACAGAGCAAGACTCCATCTTGGGGGGGAAAAAAAAAGTTGAAAAACTTTTTGTCAAAAGTTTTCATAAACTTTTATCATAAGTTGAAATAGAATTCTGTATTAATAAGTCAGCCTGCAGATGTGGTGGCCTACACCTATAATCCCAGCACTTTAGGAGGCAGAGGCAGGAGGCTTACTTGAGCCCAGGAGTTCAACACCAACCTGGGCAACTAGCAAGACCCCATCTCTACAAAAAATGTAAATATTGGCCGGGCGCGGTGGCTCACGCTTGTAATCCCAGCACTCTGGGAGGCCGAGGCGGGCGGATCACGAGGTCAGGAGATCGAGACCACGGTGAAACTCCGTCTCTACTAAAAATACAAAAAAATTAGCCGGGCGTAGTGGCGGGCGCCTGTAGTCCCAGCTACTCGGAGAGGCTGAGGCAGGAGAATGGCGTGAACCCGGGAGGCAGAGCTTGCAGTGAGCCGAGATTGCGCCACTGCACTCCAGCCTGGGCGACAGAGCGAGACTCCGTCTCAAAAAAAAAAAAAAAATGTAAATATTAGCCAGGTGTGGTAGCACACACCTGTGGTCCCAGCTACTCAGGAGGTGGGAGGATCATATGAGGCCAGGAGGTCAAGGCCGTAGTGAGCCGATTCACACCACTGCACTCTGGCTAACAGAGTGAGACCCTGCCTCAAAAAAAATTTTTTTTTAAGTCAGCATGCAAGGCAGAGACCATTAGAAGGCTACCCTAGGGCCTTAGGAAGGCCAATGTTTGATACATGGCTCCATGAGCCATTATATCTCAGTTTCCTGAATCAAGAATCAAAATGATGATTGTGTGAGATGGCATTATGTTTATATATTCTGCAGACTATGGAGTCAAAGATACTCATACCCTGCTGGGCCGTTTACTTTTGAAATTAAGTGTCTGGGTTTCTATACATTAGTATTTGTTATCAGTCTGTGCTTTCTCTCTTTCTGATTTTTCTTCAATAGGATATTGAAGAAACGATGAACACAGCTTTGAATGAACTCCGAGAACTGGAGAGACAGAGCACAGCAAAGCATGCCCCTGATGTGGTGCTGGATACCCTGGAGCAAGTGAAAAACTCTCCCACCCCTGCCACTTCCACGGAATCTCTCAGCCCTTTGCACAACGTTGCCCTCAGGAGCTCTGAGCCTCAGATTCGACGTAGCACGAGCTCCTCCAGTGACACAATGAGTACTTTCAAGCCTATGGTGGCACCCAGAATGGGCGTGCAGCTGAAGCCTCCAGCCCTTAGGCCAAAACCTGCCGTTCTTCCAAAAACAAATCCTACCGTAGGACCTGCCCCACCTCCCCAGGGTCCAACAGACAAGTCTTGCACAATGTAAAAACCAGCCAAGCAAGGCCATAAAGGGAGACGACTTAAAAAAGAAAACGGATTAGTGACAAAAGTCACTGATCCATAACTTTCCTTAGTTTTGTGCTTATAACTGGAGATCTTTTGGCTTTTCTATGTTGTCGAATGTAATGTCTGAGACTAGCTAAATTAACACGGGCATTTGTATTTTGTAATTTTTTTAAACAACTGGACATATGTCATTTTAAGGACAATAGAAACACTTAGACTTACTTGAAAATCCAATGCTGCACCACTTGTAATGAAGGCAACACTGCTCTCCACATTGTACAGAGCTTCAGGTTTAATTTAGCCCAGATGAGTCAGAAAGGTGGTGACCTGAAGGCAGAAGAACCCGAATTCCACACCTCATTGGAGTATAGCCAGTGTTGGTCTGTGGCACTTGGGCTGAAAGGTGATAATGGCATTGCGTGGTAGCTGACAATGAGCACCTTCGTTTCCATGTGGAGTGGGGTTTAGCTCATGCAAAAGACTTGCAGTTGTCTCCATGGGACGATCCCAGTGGGACTGTCAGCCCACAGCTTGAGTGGGTTGGATGCTTGCCTCTTTCCTAACAGTTATTTCCCCGGGTCCAGCTTAAAGACTCGGTGGAAGGAGGTAGAACCTCTGCTGTTATTGCTTGAACTTAACCTGGGAAAGGAGAGGAAGACATATCCAAAGCTATTAATGTCACTCCTTTTGTGAGCATGATTAGGCCCTGAAGATTTCCAAGTCCCTCCCCTACACTTAGAAATGATTAGAAGGGTTTAATTTTAAAGACTTTCTGGTTACACTACTCCACGAACTCCTCCGAAGATCCGTTGTTCAATAACTGCCTAGAAAATGTTTCTATCTCCTCTAAATCCCTGTGTTCTCCTCTGTGGAAATGAAGGCAGCAAGAAGCACCTGAGGCCTTGGTTCATGCAGTGTTCTCTTTTGACTAAATCACCTAGGTTCCTTTAAACATGCTACAAAGCCCAGGCATGGCGGTGCACACCTGTAGTCCCAGCTACTCAGGTGGTTTACACAGGAGGATGGCTTTGGGCCTAGTAGTTCGAGTCCAGCCTGGGCAGCATAAGGTGAGACCCTGTCTCTTCAAAAAAAAAAAAAAAAAAAAAAAAGCTACAAAGGCCTGATGATCCTAAATTTGAAATCCCAACTGTCCTCTCCATTTGTCTTTGAGCCAACCCTGAACTGGCCCTGGTACCTGAGTAAGAGCCACACAGGGCCATCAGCAGAACGTGACCTGGTGGTTCTCATCCAGTTGTGTACCTCACAACCACGACTTCTTTTTCTTTGTCCCTTTTCCCTATTTTGTTTTTGTTTTTGTATGTGGTTTCTACATAACTCCCATTGTCAGCTGAACTCTCAATTGGAGACCCTCTTTCTCTGGCATCCTAGCACACAGACAATTTTTTAAGCCTATATTTAGGCTACATTTTCCCCCTATCTTAAGAAAATTTGCTTTGATTTCCATTCTCCTACCAGCAGCAGCTGATATCACCTGTAGACCTATGAGCATTTCATCTACTCTATCATTGAAGTTACTGATAAAGATTTTTGTTGTTGTTGTTGAGAAAAATGGATTCCCAGAACTAATCCCTCTGGCCCACCATTAATTTCCTTCTTGGTTTCATTTCAAACTGGCAGCCAATTGCACGCCCATCTAAGAGCTACACGGTGTAGATTTTACTTCATCAGCCCATTGGTGCATGCAACGTGCAGAAAAGAATTGGGATCTGTACTAAAATCAAGATCTTTACTTTGATCTCTACCTCAGTTTCTCAGTCTAGTCATTCTATTGCAGGAAGAGATTAAATTGATGAGCTATTGTTACCTTTCAAAGTCACACTGCTGATTGCTTGCCTGTGGCCTAATTTCACAAATGAATAGTGATTTTTTTCCCATGTATTTCTAGGTATGGTAAACTTTTAAACCCCCAAATTTCATAGCCATACTTTTTGCCCATTTTGAAAAAGAAGCCCAGGACAGCACCTTGTCCAGCCCCTCCCCGTTTCTCCTGAGCTTTTGGGGTCCTTCAGCATCCTTGGACACTGTGGAGATCCAGCCAAGACTGAGCTTTGAATAGCACTAGCCCTTTTAAACAATCCTCACAAATTCCTTAGGAATTTAAACTTTCCAAAATAATTCCCCACTTCTTTTTTTTTTTTTTTTTTTTTGAGTTGGAGTCTTGCTCTGTCGCCCAGGCCAGAGTACAGCGGTGCAATCTCGGCTCCCTGCAACCTCCATCTCCTGGGTTCAAACAATTCTCCTGAATAGCTGAGATTACAGGCGCCACCACCACGCCCAGCTAATTTTTGTATTTTTAGTAGAGATGGGGTTTCACCATGTTGGCCAGGCTGGTCTCAAACTCCTGACCTCAGGTGACCCACCAGCCTCAGCCTCCCAAAATGCTGGGATTACAGATGTGAGCCACCATGCCCGGCCATTCCGCCACTTCTTTAAAATAGTAAGAATTCTTAAAAACCATATTCCCTGTTTAATGAAAGAGTAAGATGTTAACAGAGGGCATCAAAGGGCCAGAGGTGTCTTTGAATTTATTTTTTTTCAATGTCTTTTCTGAGCTTCAGCCTTAGCTTTTCAGATCTTCCTCCTGCCTGTTCATTTATTCAGCCTTCTATCTGGTCATCCTCCCCAGCGCCTCTTCTCTCTGAGGTGTCCACCTGTGGTGGAACGAGGATTGCCTTTCTGTGCTCCCCATCAGGACTTTGCTGTCTTGGCCGGCAGGAGTCGTGCTGCTGCAGAGCCTCACAGGCTGTGCCTTCTTTCAGGAAACAGCTCCTAATACTCTCCCATCACTCACTTTACCTGTCTCCATCTTATTTCCCTATACTCCTATTGTCACCTTGAGACTTTTTTTTTTTCCATTCCAAATGAAGGGTATGACCTCAGAGTGAGGACTCAGTAAAGACTCACCTCTCCTTAGTTGATTAAATGTCTTCAGATTCCAGAGATAAGACAAGGTGGCCACTTCACAAAGAATCCAGAATCATGCTCAGTAAAGCTCATTAAAAGCCGCTGCAGCTGAGAAGGTTCACAGCCCTTCTTTATAGCCACAGAGGCAGCACACAGGGGAGGTGGGAAGACACAGGGAAACGAGAGAAGAAGGAAAATGAGGCCTTGAGGTGTTCTGCCCCCAGTTTCAAGGAGCTTATCAGGCTTCGTGTGCAATTTGGGGAGGGGGGTATTTTGATGGTGGGTAAATGATGGCTCTACAAAGATTACCTGGCTCCACTTACACAAGAATATGTGTTCTCGGCTGATATAACTGTGTTCACATCCGATCCATAGAACTCACTGAAGGAGATTCACCAAGTCAGCTTTTTGGACTGGGTTGGAGTTTGGGGAGTGGATTTGGGGAGAGAGAGAAAGGTACTTAGTACACATTTTCTAATGGGCGTTATGTGAACTGTTTGAACCTGCTGAGTGGCGCTTTGTAGAGCTCCATGTTCACGTTCAGGGTCAACACCATTCAACAGCTTTGCACATCTTCGTACAACATAATCTGGCTTTGGTGCCCCTTGAGCCACCTGTAGAATAATTTATAGCAGGGTCCCACAATCTACTGCAATGATCGTGAGCAGTTATCAGTGGATATAGCACTCCAAGAGTCAAATTGTATCAGTTAAGGGTTTTCTAATTTTTGCTATCCCCCCCCCACCAAAAAAGGGGGGGGTTTGTAATCTAATCAAAGAAAAGGAAAAGAGGGGTGGGTTGGTAGTTGTGCCCTTAACATTTAGGAATGACATAGCCTCTGGAGTCTACAAACTGAAGAAACTTTCAACTGATCAGCCTTGGAAATCCAAAGTTAAAGAGCCTATGTGTCTCTTGACGGGGGGTTAGAGGATTCAAATTTGGGATGATGCTCACTGATTCCTGACCATAGCAGTGAGGGGCCATTTTTTGTGCAGGAAATGTGCTTGGGACTCAGTCTTGTTTTCGATTATCCACCACAGAATCCCTGAGACACAGAGCAGCTTAGAAGTCTCTACCCATGCGTAAATAGAGTTCCCTACTCCAGACCACCTGCCACCCACCTCCCAAGCTGAGAACACAAGCTTCAGCTGGGTTGGAGAGTCAGGCTTGGTGCAGGGTGACTTTGGCAAAGTTTTGTCAGATCCATAAAACAAACTGGAATTTGAGCTTTCACTTACCCTAGTATACTTTCTTAAAAAAAAAAAAAGTCTATGTGGTATAATCGAGATGGATACCTGTGTCTTTAAATTATGTAGGGAATTTTGTATGTTTAAATAATTGTACTGGGTTCCATAATGCTTATCTTAGAAACTTTAGTAAAAGAAAATATATGAACCGTGCATTTGTGAATGCCCCCCTTAGAGCATTCATCCAAGTTCAGTGTGTAGTGTGATGGTTATTATAGATATTTAAAGTATAGTAAGTGGCTGTGTAACAGGAGAGACTGCTGTTTACCTACGTACTGAAAGGTAACTGCTGCCCGCGTAATTAAATCAGTATTGTCCTTTCCTGTCGGTTGGATCAATTGCAGTACTGGTAGCTTCCTGCTTGTGACTGTTACCTAATTGTGTCAATGTACATCTGTAGTATGTACATGTGAAAGTGCCTTTCTATTTTAGAGGAGTTTTAGCCTTGCTCTTGTACCGTTGCCCCGCTCTGTGCCCCACCCCCACCACCTCCTCCCAATTCCTGCTGCCCAATCGAGTGTTTTGAAGCTTCCTCCCTGTCCCCCACCTTCTCCATCCCCGCCTTCCTGTGCCTCGGTGCTCAGTAGTGTCCCATCTCACATCCCTGTCGGTCCTCAGACTGTCTCGTTTTCCTCGTAGACGTGATTGTGCCTTTCTCACCCGTGTCCTCCCATCCCACCGCATCCGTCCCCCGCTCATGTGCTGCTGACAGCATCGCACCCGCCCGTGCTCTGTACTGCCTCTCACCATTTCATTCCCTCCTCTCTGAGGTGAAAATAAAGGGGGATGCTTTTACAGTCTGGAAAGAAAAAAATGTTCTGTTAATCTGTTGTGACAATGCACTTTTATGTATAGTACTGTACATTTTGGCATGTACCATTACAGGCTTCAGTATACAGTCAGGTTTGTTCTTCACGGTGTATCTTTATAATAAATAAGATAGTTCTGGCTGCCTTTGTCTGCTTCCAGTTTGATGTGCATCTCTGTGGTGTCTTTGTTCCTTTCCTTTCTCTCATCACTACTTTCTCCCTGACAGCTAGCTTGCATTATATAATGTGAAACTTCTACCTTTAAAATATTTTTTTATCTCACTTTCATTTCTTCTTCTTTCGGAAATAGGGTGTCCTGCACAGGGCCCTGCCCATGAAGCTGTGGTTTTTCAGTCATAGTTTGGAGGCTCAATGTGTAGTCAGAGAAAAGAGTCTTGGGAGAGACTTAACTGAGAAGCTGAGAGTGTACAAGCCTCCTAAACATACACCAGATTGAAATCTTTCTTTTGAGAAAGACTCTAGTTAACCATGGCAAGCCCATCTTTGGTTTCATTTGAATAAATTGAAAAATAATCCTTAGGTCATTTTTGTGTGCTTAGAACTCCCCGTGTATTGGTATTTTTCTTTACTTTTTTTAGACGAATCTCTGTGTCACCCAGGCTGTAGTGCAGTGGCGCAATCTCAGCTCACTGCAACCTCCCCCTCCCGGATTCAAGCGATTCTCCTGCCTCAGCCTCCTAAGTAGCTGTAATTACAGGTACCCGCCACCACACCCAGCTACTTTTCGTATTTTTAGTGAAGACGGGGTTTCACCATGTTGGCCTGGCTGGTCTCAAACTCCTGACCTAAAGTGATCTACCCGCCTCAGCCTCCCAAGTGCTGGGATTACAGGTGTGAGCCATTGCATCTGGCCAGGTATTTTTCTTTAAATATAAAAAAAAGATAACTCGAGGTCTAGCAATATGTAGTAGATAGCTTTGTAAAACAATATAAGTTGTGCAAGATTGAATATTGATAAGATATAAAGTTTAAAAGATGACAGGCAAATCAAGGAAAAACACTTATTCAAGTGCAAAATACTAAAAGTGTGCAAATCATTAGTGTAACAGTTCTCACGAGCTGACACACTGATGATGTATCCACCACCCAGTTTAAGCAATAGCACATTATCACATTCCAGAAGCTACTGTGCTCATGCCTCTGTGAATGTATCAGTATCCTGACTAATCACACCATAGTGTAGTTTTGCCTGTCATCTTAGCTTTCTATAAATGAGTTCATACAGTATGTAGATTTTGTGTCTGGCTCCTTTTGTTGAAATTTATGTTTGTAAGAGTCGTCATTGTTAGTAAAATAGTGGTTTTTCCATTTTTACTGCTATATAGAATTCCATTACATGAATATGCTCAATATTATATTTATTTTAGTATTTCCTGATTAAACTTTGGGTAGTATATGCAGATATCTTTAAACATGGAGAAATGAATGGGGGGTGGGGGACCCACCTGTCAAAGGAATTGTTTTCCCAAACTATGACAGAATAATGTTGAACTAAGCCGTTGGCCGGAAGGCCTACTCAAAGGCAAGGATACTTTTCTTTCTTTCCAAAAAAGCACTGTCTGATATGGAGGCTGGCAATATTCATAGATGACACTGAAACTGGTTGAAGCTTTACTTGATGCTTATCAAGTCATGTTCTCTTACCTGATGCTGGATGCTTTTTCTTCAATGCCTACTTTAGGACCAGAGAGTTGGATTTAGAGGCTAGCCCACCAGGAACAAATGCCCAAATCAGTCTGTAGAGTTGTTCCAGGAAAGACTCCACCATCCTGCTGCCCTCAAATCTAAGCTCCTCAGCCTGCCACGACCATCTCCTGTTGAGAAAATTGCACCTGCCTCCCCATCTCTCACTCCCAAACCAGAGTCCCAACAGGGTGTGACTGGTCGTCAATTCCCACAGTTCATATGCCTGCACCCTGTAAGAATCTTAGAAAGGCAGGGCAAGGGTGTTTGCTGGCTTCTGCCTTGAGTAGTTGGGACTCCTAAAAAGGAAAATTCCCCAAGTTTGACCTAGAATGTCAAAAAGGTCTTAAAAGCACAGAATGATGGTAAATTCTACCCACAGGCCATATAGCCCTGGAAAATATTGGGAAACTGAGGCATGGGTTGGTAATTTATTGAAGTTTAGTAAATGAATTTGAATTAAGACCAGATAATCAATTTTTGGCTTACTTATACTATAGTATAAGCAAATAAGTATTTAAACTTTAGTATAAATATTTTTGCTCACTTAATAATCACGGTGAAGTTCATCACTTCTTCAGTAGCCTTTTATCTGTTTCTACATAGTAAATAGAAAACTTGCCTTCTATAATAAAAAAATAAAAACAAAATAGTTTTTCTATCAAGGTCACTCTCAGCAAGAGAAATGGGACTGGGCTGGATATCAAAACATGTGCTTGTGTGCATGTGCATGTGCACGTGTGTGGGTGGGAGGGTGGGGAGGGGTTGGGAAGAGAGATTGCTTCTGCAGTCCTGAAACAACATGCCTTGTTCAGTATTAACATCTTGAAGGCAGTTATGACAGCATGATCCAAGAGATCGTCAGCTCTAGGATATTTGCGATCCAATTCTGGCGACTTACTTATGGATGGATCCTTCTCGCCCAACAGCTCTCTATCAGGGGTGCTTCCAAGGGTCACTGGGTTTCTTTTAGATGCTTGGCTGTGCAGCTGAAGTTAGGACTTTTGATGAATTACCCTCTCAATGATGGTGTATTGTTCTAATCTTCTGTCTTTGACATACCCAAGGAACCCCTTGTGTAAAAATCATGTCCCTCTAAATGCAAGTGGATGACTGTGTCAATAAGCCAGGAGAGAAGGAGACATCTTCAGTGGTCCAGTGGCACATTCAAAATTGTACAATGACATGACATTAACTCAAAAAATGAAGTTTGAGGTTCTGGGCCTTTGATGGACTGCATCCATTAAAAACAAAAAGTGGTGTCTCATGCCTGTAATCCCAGCACTTTGAGAGGCCGAGGCAGGAGGATCAGTTGAGGCCAAGAGTTCAACCAGCCTGGGCAATGAACTCAACACAAAAAATACGAATTTTTATACTTTTTTGTGAGATCCTATCTCTACCAAAAAAAAAAAAAAAATTAGCCAGACATAGTAGTACATGCCTGTAGTCCTAGGTACTTGGGAGGCTGAGGCAGGAAGATTGCTTGAGCCCAGATGTTTGAGGCTGCAATGAGCTATGATTGCACCACTGCACTCCAACCTGGGTGGAAGAGTGAGATGCTGTCTCAAAAAAAAAAAAAAGAAATATGGTCAAGATTTGTAATAGAAATTGCCATTTGAATTTTGGTCTGTGAGCCAAAGATTGTTACTGTGTTAGTAACTAAATATTACCAGATGCATTAGGAAAAGAAGGAAAAGAAATTAAGTAAGTCAAAAATCTATTATATAGTCATAAGTCAAACTCAGTCACTAGACTTCAACAAATACCAACCCATGCCTCCATTTCCCAAACAGAAATAATATGAACGTCTTAGTATATTGTCTTCTAATCCTTAAACTATGTTATTTTTTAGCACAGTCAAATTCATGTTCTGTATATAATTGTATATACATTGGGTTTTTCTCCCTTATAGCAATTCACACTAGGAGTCTCAGTCAACATGATTTTTTAATGGCTGTATAATATTCTAGCATATGAACACATCATTATTTAACCATTTTCCTATCACTGAGTGAGCCTGTTTGAAGGTTTTGTTTTTTTTCAATTGAATGTTATGTTGTGGTGAGCAACTCTGTATATAATAATTGTCTGTGTTTGGATCATAAAGTTAGCATTGACTCCAAAAAGTGAAATCACTGGATCAAAGGATGCAATTATCTGTAAGGCTCATGACAAATACTGCCAACCTGTTTTCCAGCAAAGTTGTACAAATTTGCATCCCTGCCAGCAATGCATAACAGTACACGAGTATAAAACATGGTCATTTGTTTCTTTACCAGTGTCATAGGTGAGTGATAGGCTCAATGCAAATTGTTAGCCGTTTATTAATGTGCACTCCCACATTTCCAGAGTACAAATCTCTATTTCACTCACCTCTGTGTCCTAAACTTCAGATGACTCTTTATTGTTTCAGCTAAACATCAGCAAACAGAGATTTTCCTCAGGCACCTTAAGCTCAACAGACCCAAAAATTAAACCCACTTTGTTTCATTCCAAAAAATATTCTGCAGCCCCTCTACATCCTCCAGTCTGTTCTGCTCCTATCTCTGCTCTAACCTAATTCTGTGCACCATTCCCCTTGCCACAAAGATTGCCGTAGCTTCCACGGTGGTGTGGCTGTGCCCATTGTCTCCTCCTTGAAATGATTATCTACACTGCTGCCAATAAATCATCTTTCTTAAAAACAAAATGAGAAACCTAACAATCATTGAAAATGTACCGTGTACTGACATTGTTTTCCTCAACACGTTGCATGTTAATAGCCAACATGTATTGAGTACCAGACTCCATGCTACAAATGTTAACCCTCATAAGAAAGCCAAGAGAGCCACAGTTATTATCATCATCTTTATCCATAAGAAAATTAAGCCGCAGGAGTTAAACACTTGCCCTGGTCACATAGCTAGATAGTGACAGAGCAGGATTTGATTCCAAGCCATCTGGTGCTAGAGGCTATGCTCATAACCACTGATGCATTCTGACCTCTATAACATGCTCATGTCATTACCCTGCTCAAAAGCCACACGTGAATCCCCACTGCTGCAGGACGGCATACTGCTGTGTCTTATTCATCTTTGTATCTTCAAGCCTAACACATTACTAACTAAATAGCAAATAGGTGGAACCGAAACGAATTCAATGTCTGCCGCTTTGACCTCAGCCTGCCATTTCAGCCTTCCTGCTCACCACCTCCTCTTTGGAACCTTCAGTTTCAGCCATAGCAAGCTACCTTTCTTTGAAAATGCGATGCTGCGTGCTCCCTTCGCATATACTTCATGTCATTTCTCAGCCTAAAATGTCCCCTACTTCATCCTGACAACTGCCTGTTGAAATTATATTCATCATTCCAAACCCAACAAAATGGTTACCTCCTTCAAGAAGCGTTCCCCACACCTCCCAGCTGGCATTAATTGTTCTGTTACATTTTACTTTCATTAAATCAGGCTCCCTTCCGGGGATCTAGCTGTGAATGAGACACACAGGGCTCCTGGTCTCATGGAGTGTACTTCCTGGTATGATTTAAAAAAAAAAAAAAAAAAAAAAACACTACATAAGCCAACAGCTAAATCAGCAAAATAATTTCAGGTGTTGATAACTGCTACAAAAAGCAAAAGTGAAACAAACAGGGTGATAGAATTTAGAGTGTCTAGGAGAAGGATTTTAGATGGGACAGCTTGAATGCCACCTTGGATGTGGTAGCATTTGAGCTAAGACCTGAATAATGAGAAGGAACCAGCCATGTGAAAAGGAAGAAAAGACCCAAGCAGAAGGAACTGCGCATGGGAAAACAGGGCCATGCTCACGTGGTTAAAGAGTCAGACACATTCACTGTGACTGTACCACCATAAGCAAGAAGCCCTGGAGATGAAAATAAAGGCCAGAATGTGGACAGAGATCAGATTTTGGAGACCAAAGTAAGGTACTTAAAATTAGCCGGGTTTGGTGGTGCACACCTGTAATCCCAGCTACTCGGGAGGCTGAAGCAGGGGGATTGCTTGAACCCATGAGACGGAGGTTGCAGTGACCCAAGATTGTGCCACTGCGCTACAGCCTGGGCGACACAGTGAGACTCCATGTCAAAAAAAAAAACAAAAAGTAAGGTACTTAGATGTCATTCTAAGTTCAAGGAAAGCCACTGGAAGGTTCCAAAGAGGAACGTGACAGCATCTATATTTTTAGAAGATCACCCTCAAAACCACAATGAGACATCACCTCACACCCATTAGGATGGCCACTCTCAAATGATCAAACAAACTCCAGAAAATAACAAGTCTTGGCCAGGGTGTAGAGAAATTGACACCCTTCTGCACTTTTGGTGGGAATGTAAAATGGTATAGCCATTAAGGAAAACAGTGTGGAAGTTCCTCAAAAAATTAAAAATAAAATCTTCATATGATCCACCAAGTCCACTTCTGGGTACATATCCAAAAGAATTGAAAACAGAAGAGATATTTGCACACTCATGTTCATGCAGCTTAATTCACAATAGCCACGAGACAGAAGCAACCCATGAATGGATGAATGGGTAAAGAAAATGTGCCATACACCTAAAATAGAGTATTATGCACCCTTAAGAAAGAAGGAATTCCTGTCATATGCCACAATATGGATGAAACTTAAGGAAACTAAGCTAAGTGAAATGAGCTAATCAATAAAGGATAAACATTGCATGATTTACTTCTATGAGATATCTAAAGTAGTCAAACTCTTATAAACAGAAAGCAGAATGGTGATTGCCAGGGATCAGGATGAGGAAGAAAACAGAAATTGCTGTTCAGTGTTTACAGGGTTTCAGTTTTGCAAGATAAAAAGTTCTAAAGATCTGTTGTCCAACAATATGCATGCAGATAACATCACATTAAACATGGTTAAGATAGTAAATTTTATACTATGTAATTTTTTAACCACAATTTTAAACATCACTGTAGATGTTGTAGTCATGTTTGGGGTCCAGGGGTGGGGAGGAGCGTGGGAGGGAATGGCAAGAGGGAAGTGAGAGACCACAATTAAGGAGCAACACAGGAGATGAGGGTGGCTTGGACTAGATAGCCAGGTAGGAGAAGAAGGTATGAACCAGGGGTTCGTTTTAGAGTTAAAATCAAGATTTGCTAATAAATTCAATATAGGAATAAAGAAAGAAAAGAATCAAGAGTGGCTCCTAGTATTTGTTTGTTTAAGCAAACGGGTGAAATATATTGATATATACTTAAAAAGAATGACTGGGGAAAGGAAGAAGTTGGCCAGGATGTACAACCAAGTATTCAGGTTTGAACTTATTTAATTTAAGATTGGTATTAGACTTCCAAGTGGAGAAGTCTACGAGGCAGATGGACTTGAAGCTCAGGGGGGCATTTCTGGCCAGAAGGTGTAAATTTGATATTTAAAGCTAGGGGACTGGAGGAGATCTCCTGGAAAGAGAAAGAGAAGAAAGGAAGGTGCAGAGCATATAACCAAGCCCTGGGGAGCCCAGCTTGGAAGAGCTTGGGTGGAGTGAGGAGCTGGCAGAGGAGACAGAAGGAGCAGCCAGGGCGGAGGAGGAAAACCAGCAGGAGCATATAATGTGATCAGTACCCAGGGAAGAAATGATTGCCATTTCTAGTGTGCATTTGTTAACATAAATATGATAATAAAAATAGTTAACATTTGTTAAATATATATATTTTTTTCTTCTTCTTTTTTTTTTTTTGAGACAGAGTCTCTCTCTGTCACCCAGGCTGGAGTGCAGTGGCATGATCTTGGCTCACTGCAACCTCTGCCTCCCAGGCTCAAGTGATCCTCCCACCTCAGCCTCCCAAGTATGAGGGATTACAGGTGCATGCAACCACGCCCAGCTAGTTTTTGTATTTTTTGTAGAGACGTGGTTTCACCATGTTGCTTGTTAAGGCCAGACATGGTGGCTCACGCCTGTAATGCCAGCACTTTGGGAGGCTGAGACGAGCGGATCACCTGAGGTCAGGAGTTCAAGACCAGCCTGGCCAACATGGCAAAACCCCATCGCTACTAAAACTACAAAAAAATTAGCCGGGTGTGGTGGTGCCCACTTGTAGTCCCAGCTGCTCAGGAGGCTGAGGCAGGAGAATTGCTTGAACTAGGGAGGTGGAGGTTGCGGTGAGCCAAGGTCACGCCATGGCACTCCAGCTTGGGTGATAGAGTGGGACTCCTTCTCAAAATAAATAAATAAATATATTTTTAAAAAAACAAGCTCAGGCTTGTTAAATATTTTTTATGTTTGTTTGTTTGCTTTGTTTTTTTGAGACGTAGTCCCACCCTGTCTCCCAGGCTGGAGTGCAGTGGCGCGACCTTGGCTCACCACAACCTCTGCCTCCCGGTTTCAAGCGATTCTCCTGCCTCAGCCTCCAGAGCAGCTGGGACTACAGGTGCATGCCACCACACCCGGCTAATTTTTTTGTATTTTTAGTAGAGCCAGGGTTTTGCCATGTTGGCCAGGCTGGTCTTGAACTCCTGACCTCAGGTGATCCACCTGCCTCGGTCTCCCAAACTGTTGGCATTACAGGCATGAGCCACCGCGCCTGGCTGAGTTAAATATTTTCTATGTGCCAAGTGCTGTGCTAACTGCTTTCATATGATCGGATTGAATCCTGTAAGACAGCAATCATCATTATCCCCATTTTTCAGATTAAAACAAACAAACAAAAGCTGAGGTTTAAAGAAATTATCTCTTGTAAAATCACACAGCTAACAATTGAGCCAGTATCTGGACCTAGATCTATTGCCTACAGAACCACACATTTAACTATTATCTTGCCTCTTTGTTGCTCCACACACTTGAAATATAAATTTTTAAAGACATTTTATTCTTTTTTGTATTCACCAGAATTTATTGAATCCTGATTATTTTTTCCTTAATGTTGATTTTGTAGACTCATTTGCACGAAGAACAATGTCAGGTGCAGAGAAGGAATTGAATGAATATTTTTAATAAATTTGTAGATGTTAATATAATTTACTTATTTGCAATTTTCATAGCTATATGATATTCCATCCAATTTCCAGTGTTTTTGCTCTTTTAGTAGCAAATACTCTGAATCTCTGCATATGTTACTCATTTTCTATCATCCTATTCCTTGTGATGGATACCCAAGGGTACTCATCTACAGGATGAAAGGGTACGAGCACGTTTCTAGGTGCCCTGACCCCAAGTTAGGGGTTTTGTTAGAGGCAAAGCTAAAAGGAAATGATAAAATAAATGAGTATTTATAGAAGTTAAATCTATTAATCTAGCCTTATTACACCGAGTACAACAGGGAATAATAAGCCATCTATCTGAACGTGCATGGTTAGGGCCTCAAGGAAAGTGGGCTCAGCAATGAGTGTTACTACACATGGGAAATCACATTTGCCATGTTTTCTATGGCTTTGGGCTGCTGCTGCATCACTGCAGTTTAATAGGAGGAGGCTGGTGAAAATGTTACCAACTGCCAGGGGTCAATGGCAAAAGAACACACTTCTCTAGGAAAGATTACCTTCTCTGAAGAAGTGATAGGGGGAATAAGGCATAAAATTCTCTGACCTGAGAGACCTTAACAGCCAGGCCTGCACTGCTCATGCTTTGGGACCAGAAAGTGGATGGTTTGATATGGTAGCTGCACCTCTAAAAAAAGGGGCATTCTTGGCAGGAAAAGGGGTGTTACATGGAAAGATCAGTGATAGTACACATGCCTTCCCATAGAGGGAACACTCCTTCAGACCCCCACTGTAACAAAGGAATGTGTCTACCTCTAAATTCATCATTTACTGAACAAATAACTCATGAGGGTTACCATATGTCTGAAACTGCAGGAAGAGCTGGAGCAGGGCCTAAAACACTATAGTACAAATATCTGTTTACACATCTGTATGAGAGTAATTGATGCTAGCTGCTGTAACAAACAACCCCCCAAACTTATTTTATCTCCTCCATTCCATCTGTTTTCTTATAATTCCTAATATTTGGAGGTTGGACCTCATGAACTGATCCTATAATTTTACTAATTTTCCTCCAGTTTTTCATCTATTTGACTTTTTGCTCTATTTTCAGGGAAATATCCTCAACTTTACCTGCTAACTCGTCTGTTAAGTACTTTATTTCTGCTCTCATGCTTTTAATTTCCAAAAGGTCTTTTTGTGAGCTGGCTGTTCATTTTTTTATAGAATCCTGTCCTTATTTGACAGGTCCTATATATTTTTTCATTTTGAGAATATTAATGATAGTTCTTCTAAGTTTTCCTCTCTCTGCATACTCTATTTCCTCTAAGTTGCTTTTTAAAATTAGTACTGATACATGCTACAACATGGATAAACTGAAAACATTATTAAGTGAAATAAGCCAGTTGTAAACCACATATTGTATGTATTTTATCCATATGAAATGTTCAGAATAGGCAAATCTATAAAAATACAAAGTAGATTTGTAGTTGCTGAGGGCTGGGAAAAGGGTTTGGGGAGAGAAATGACTGCTAATGGGAGTGTGGGATGTTCTTTTGGGGCTGATAAAATGTTCCAAAATTCATTGTGCGATAACTGCACATCTGTAAATATACTAAAAACCACCGAATTGTATCCAATAAAGTACTAAATTGTATGATATATGAATTATACCTCAATAATGCTCATTACCCTCCCCCTACCCCATTAGGAACTGGGCTGCACAGCCGGGGGTAAGTGACCATTACCGCCTGAGCTCTGCCTCCTGTCAGATCAGCCAAGGCTGATTCTCATGGGAGTGTGAACCCTACTGTGAACTGCACAATTGAGGGATCTAGGTTGTGCGCTCCTTATGACAATCTAATCCCCCCAAATCCCACTATCATCTGTGGAAAAATTGTCTTCCACAAAACCAGTCTCTGGTGCCAAAAAGGTTGGGAACTACTGCTCTGGAGAGTAAATCTCCAGGTCTCCTGGTAGAGCAATAGGAATGGAGTTGGAAAATATATTGAGACTTAACTGCTTCTTATAGCTACAAATATCCCTGTTTCAGCCTCACCTCACAGAAGTACCAAGTGGGATCAATTTCTGAAACTTTGAGAAGTTTCCTTAACGCAAGTCAGGTTTCCAGTTTGGGATTCAACTTTCTTCAGATGCTATATCAATTATTCTTTGCAATCTCTTTTGTATCTTCCAAAGCTTTGTAACTGTTGTACCTCTCTTATTTTCTTTAACCTGTGTGCTTATATCTTCTTTTAAATGCCCCTTATTGTCCTTAACAGAGGTGTTCAGAGGCTGTAAAGATAAATGTCTGTCTTCAAATCACCACCTTTAAACACAAGCTCCTCCTTTAGCTTCATAACAAATCCTTTCTGCTTAAAATCAATTGGAGTGGGTTTCTGATGCTTGCAACTGAAAGCGCTGACTGATAACAAGTTGTTAGGAACAATTTTCTTCCTAGTAAAGGTAAAATAGTTATTCTTGGCTGGGTGAGGTGGCTCATGCCTGTAATCCCAGCACTTTGGGAGGCTGAGGCAGGTGGATCACAGTGAGGAGATCGAGACCATCCTGGCTAACACGGTGAAATTCCATCTCTACTAAAAAATAAAAAAAAAATTAAATTTTTTGACCTGTGTTTGCTTTGCTTTCATTTATGTTACAGGCTTTCCTAAAATTCCTGGTGATTCTTGGCTATCTGATCAAATTTAAAAACAAGCACTAAAGAAGGGCACTAAAAACAGATTGTCATAGCAGTATTATCCATAATAGCCAAATGATGGAAGCAATACAAATGTCCATCAACAGAGGGACAAATGAATAAGCAAATGTGGTATATTCATACAATGGAATATTATTCTGCAATGAAGATGGGAAAGAATGGAGTACTGATACATGCGACAACATGGATAAACTGAAAACGTGGATAAACTGAAAACACCACGCCAGGCGTGGTGGCGGGCACCTGTAGTCCCAGCTACTCAGGAAGCTGAGACAGGAGGGCGTGAACCCAGGAGGTGGAGCTTGCAGTGAGCCGAGATTGCACCACCACACTCCAGCCTGGGTGACAGAGCGAGACTCCATCTCAAAAAAAAAAAAAAAAAAAAAAAAGTTATTCTTGAGAGGAGAGTAAACAGAACCCTGAACGTTAAAAAGGTACATGCTAGTTGAGACCAAGCTGCCTTTTAACCAGGGAGAATTTCCCAAATTCTGCAGACAACAACAGTTGCAAAATAGTGCCTATCTACACCAGGGGGTGTGTGAGCATCCCTTTTGCTGCCTCAAGAGAAGATGGCTTGGCTGCAAAACAATCAGCTAGCATCATGATGACAGGATCAAATTTACACATAACAATATTAACCTTAAATTTAAATAAGCTAAATGCCCCAAGTAAAAGACACATCATAGAGAGTCAAGACCCATAGGTGTGCTGTATTCAAGAGACCCCTCTCACATACAAAGACACACATAGACTCAAAATAAAATGATGGAGGAAAATTTACCAAGCAAATGGAAAATCCAAAATGCAGGGCTTGCAATCCTAGTTTCTGACAAAACAGACTTTAAACCAACAAAGATCAAAAAAGACAAAGAAGGCCATTACATAATGGTAAAGGAGTCAATTCAATAAGAAGAGCTAACTATCCTAAATATATAAGTGTCCAATACAGGAGCACCCAGTTTCATAAATAAGTTTTTAGAGACCTACAAAGAGACTTAGACTCCCACACAATAATAGTGGGAGACTTTAACACCACCACTGTCAACACTAGATAGATCATCAAGACAGAAAATTAACAAAGATATTCAGGACTCAAACTCAGCTCTGGATCAAGTGGACCTAATAGATATCAACAGAACTCTCCACCCCAAAACAACAGAATATACACTCTTCTCAGCACCACTTGGCACTTACTCAAAAATTGCTCACATAATTGGAAGTAAATAACTTCTCAGCAAATGTAAAAGAACTGAAATCATAACAAACAGTCTCTCAGACCACAGTGCAATCAAATTAGAACTCAAGATTAAGAAATTCACCCAAAACCATACAACTACATGGAAACTAAACAACTTGCTCCTGAATGACTCCTGGGTAAATAATGAAGTTAAAGCAGAAATCAAAAAGTTCTTTGAAACCAGTAAGAACAAAGAGACAACGTACCAGAATCTCAGGGACACAGCTAATGCAGTGTTAAGAGAGAAATTTATAGCACTAAATACCCACATCAAAAAAGCTAGAAAGATCACAAATAGACACCCTAACATCACAACTAGAAGAACTAGAGAACCAAGAGCAAACAAACCCCAAAGCTAACAGAAGATAAGAAATAACCAAGCTCAGAGCAGAAGTAAAGTAGATAGAGACTTGAAAAACCCTTCAAAACAAATCAATGAACCCAGGAGCTGGTTTTTTGAAAAATAATAATAAAATATATAGACCACTAGCTAGAGTAATAAAGAAGAAAAGAGAGCAGAATCAAATAGACACCTTAAAAAATGATAAAGGGGTATCACCACTGACCCCACAGAAATACAACCAACCATCACAGAATACTATAAGCACCCCTGCAAATAAACTAGAAAATCTAGAAGAAAAAGATAAATTCTTGGACACATACACCCTCCCAATATTGAGCCAGGAAGAGGTTGAATCCCTGAATAGACAAATAAACAAATTCTGAAATTGGGGCAGTAATAAATAGCCTAACAACAACAACAAAAAACCCAGGATTTACAGGTGAATTCCACCAGAAGTACAAAGAAGAGCTGATACCCTTTCTTCCAAAACTATTCCAAACAATTGAAAAGGAAGGACACCTCCCTAAGATATTCTGTGAGACCAGCATCATCTTAATACCAAAACCTGACAGAAATACAACAACAAAAAAAGGAAAACTTCAGGCCAATGTCCCTGATGAACACTGATGCAAAAATTCTCAATAAAATACTGGTAAACCAAATACAGTAGCACATCAAAAAGCTTATTCACCACAATCAAGTTGGCTTCATCCCCAGGATGCAAAGCTGGTTCAACATATGCAAATCAATAAAAATAATTCATCAAATAAACAGATCTAAAGACAAAAACCACATGATTATCTCAATAGATTCAGAAAAGACCTTTGATAAAAGTCAACATCTCTTCACGTTAAAAACTCTCAATAAACTAGGTATTGAAGGAACATACCTCAAAATAATAAGAGCCATTTATGACAAAGCCACAGCCAATATCATACTGAGTGGGCAAAAGCTGGAAGCATTCCTCTTGAAAACTGGCACCAGACAAGGATGCCTTTTCTCACCACTCCTATTCAACATAGTACTGGAAATTCTGGCTAGGGCAATCAGGCAAGAGAGAGAAAGGGTATTCAAACAGGAAGAGAGGAAGTCAAATTGTCTTTGTTTGCAGATGACATGATCCTATATCTGGAAAACTCTATCATCTCAGTCCGAAAGCTTCTTAAGCTGATAAGCAACTTCAGCAAAGTCTCAGGATACAAAATCAATGTGCAAAAGTCACAAGCATCCCTATTCACCAACAACTGGCAAGCAGAGAGCCAAATCATGAATTAACTCCCATTCACAATGGCTACAAAGAGAATAAAATACCTAGGAATACAGCTAACAAGGGAAGTGAAGGACCTCTTCAAAGAGAACTACAAACCACTGCTCAAGGAAATCAGAGAGGACACAAACAAATGGAACAACATTCCATGCTCATGAATAGGAAGAATCAATAACCTGAAAACGGCCATACTGCCCAAAGTAATTTATACATTCAATGCTTTTCCCATTAAACTACCATTGACAGAATTGGAAGAAACTCTATTAAAATTCATATGGAACTAGAAAAGAGCTCGTATAGCCAAGACAATCCTAAGCACAAAGAACAAAGCTGGAGGCATCATGATACCAGACTTCAAACTATACTACAAGGCTACAGTAACCAAAACAGCATGGTACTGGTACAAAAACAGACACATAGATCAATGGAACAGAATAGAGAACTCAAAATTAAGACTACACATATACAACCATCTGATCTTTGACAAACCTGACAAAGATGAGGCAATGAGGAAAGGATTCCCTATTTAATAAATGGTGCTGGAAGAACTGGCTAGCCATATGCAGAAAATTGAAACTGGAACCTTTCCTTACACCTTACACAAAAATTAACTCAAGATGGATTAAAGACTTACACGTAAAACTCAAAACTATAAAAAACCCTAGAAGAAAATCTAGGCAATACCATTCAGGACATAGGTATGGGCAAAGATTTCACGACGAAATCGCCAAAAGCAATTGCAACAAAAGCAAAAATTGACAAATGGGATCTAATTAAACTAAAGAGCTTCTGCACAGCAAAAGAAGATATCATTAGAGCAAACAGGCAACCTACAGAGTGGGAGAAAAGTTTTGCAATCTATCCATCTGACAAAGATGTAATATCCAGAATCTACAAAGAACTTAAACAAATTTATAAGAAAAAAACAACTCCATTAAAAAGTAGGCAAAGGGTCAAGTGCAATGACTCACGCCTGTAATACCAGCACTTTGGGAGGCCAAGGTGGGTGGATCACTTGAAGTCAGGAGTTGAAAACTAGCCTGGTCAACATAGTGAAACCCTGTCTCTACCAAAAATGCAAAATTAGCTGGGCATGGTGGTGTGCTCCTGTAATCCCAGCTACTTGGAAGGCTGAGGCAGAAGAATCACCGGAACCTGGGAGGCGGAGGTTGCAGTGAGCCAAGATCATGCCACTGCACTCCAGCCTGGGCAACAGAGCAAGACTCCAGCTCAAATAAATAAATAGTAAATAAATAAATAAATAAGTGGGCAAAGGACATAAATAGACACTTCTCAAAAGAAGCCATTCATGCAGCCAACAAACATGAAAAAAAAAGCTCAACATCACTGATCACTAGAGAAATGCAAATCAAAACCACATTGAGATACCATTTCACACTAGTCAGAATGGTGATTATTAAAAAGTCAAGAAACAACAGACGCTGGCAAAGGTTGCAGAGAAACAGGAACCCTTTTACACTGTTGGTGGAAATGTAAATTACTTCAAACATTGTGGAAGATGGTGTGGCAATTCCTCAAAGATCTAGAACCAGAAATACCATTTGACCCAGCAATCCCATTACTGGGTATATACCCAAAGGAATATAAATCATTCTATTACAAAGGTACATGTATGCATATGTTCACTGCAGCACTATTCACAATAGCAAAGACATGGAATCAACCCAAATGCCATCAATGATAGACTGGATAAAGGAAATGTGGTACAGATACACCATGGAATACTATGCAGCCATAAAAAGGAATGAGATTATGTACTTTGCAGGGACATGGATGGAGCCGGAAGCCATTATCCTCAGCAAACTAAAACAGGAACAGCAAATCAAACACCACATGTTCTCACTTACAAGTGAGAGCTGAAAAATGAAAACACATGGACACAGAGAGGGGACCAACACACACTGGGGCCTGTTGGGGGCTGGAGTGAGGGGAGAGAGAGATTTAGGAAAAATGGCTAATGCGTGCTGGGCATAATACCTTCGTGACGGGTTGATAGGTGCAGCAAACCATCATGGCACACGTTTACCTGTATAACAAATCTGCACATCCTGCATATGTACCCCGGCACTTAAAATTAAAATTTAAAAGAAGAAAGAGATGATGGTTTGGAAAGGACTCAGCCAGAACTTATCCTTGTTTTACCTGGTTTAATCACTTTAGCATTTAGAAGCAGAACCATGGCAGAAAGTGTTTTGTTTCATCTCAGAGGTATTCTAGTTTCTCTTTTTTTTTAACAAAAAAAATATTTTTAAAGGAAAAATTAAGGTGATCAGAAATGAGTAAAATTGGCCGGGCGCAGTTGCTCACGCCTGTAATCCCAGCACTTTGGGAGGCCAAGGCAGGCCGATTGCCTGAGGTCAGGAGTTCAAGACCAGTCTAGCCAACATGGTGAAATACTATCTCTGCTAAAAATACAAAACAATTAGTCGGGCATGGTGGCATTCACCTGTAATTCCAGCTACTCAGGAGGCTGAGGCAGGAGAATGGCTTGAACCAGGGAGGTGGAGGTTGCAGTGAGCAGAGATGGCACCACTGCACTGTGGGGAAGAGAGCGAGACTCCATCTCAAAAAAAAAAAAGGCCAGGCATGGTGGCTCACAGCTATAATCCCAACACTTTCGGAGGTCGAGGC
Source organism: Hylobates moloch (assembly GCF_009828535.3). Taxonomy (NCBI): domain Eukaryota; kingdom Metazoa; phylum Chordata; class Mammalia; order Primates; family Hylobatidae; genus Hylobates; species Hylobates moloch. The sequence goes on along the minus strand of NW_026652288.1, from coordinate 41,123,588 downwards.
AGGCGAATCACCTGAGGTCAGGAGTTCAAGACCAGCCTGACCATCATGGAGAAACTCTGTCTCTACTAAAAATACAAAATTAGCCATCCGTGGTGGAGCATGCCTGCAGTCCCAGCTACTCGGGACGCTGAGGCTGGAGAATCGCTTGAACCTTGAACCCGGGGGCAGAGGTTGGGGTGAGCTGAGATCATGCCACTGCACTCCAGCCTGGGCAACAAGAGCCAAACTTCGTCTCCAAAAAAAAAAAAAAAAAGAAATGAGGAAAATTTGTTTAGCATGGTGTGAAACAAGATACATAATAATATTCACTGAATAAAGAAAATACCCAACCAAAACAAACAAATAAATAAAATGGTCATCCATAACAGCTCATAAATTTCCACTTGGAAAAAGAAAAGTTACAATATATCTTGTTTAGAATGGGAGTGCATTGATGAAGAAAAAATAGTAAGCCTCATTGCCAGAGAACCAAATGCCTCCAATGATGTAAGTAGGGAAGAAGGGGTTCCAATGTATCTGCTTATGTACCCCTCGAAATAACTTATGGAAACTGGGGATAACTTACATTAAATAGAGGAAATTTCAAAATAAGAATCCACGGCCAGGCATGGTGGCTCATGCCTGTAATCCTGACACTTTGGGAGGCCAAGGCGGGAAGATCACTTGAGGTCAAGAGTTCCAGACCAGCCTGGGCAACATGGCAAAACCCCATCTCTACCAAAAATATAAAAAATTAGCTGGGCGTGGCGGTGCACACCTGTGGCCCCAGCTACTCAGGAGGAGCTACTTCAGTGGGAGGATCGTTTGACTTGAGCCTGGGAGGCAGAGGTCGCAGTGAGCCAAGATTGTGCCACTGCACTCCAGACTGGGCAACAGAGTAAGACCCCGTCTGAAAATAAAAATAAGAAGAATTCATATTAGGTCAAATGCAGATCATGGTTTTAAAAGTCTAGTAGAATTGAGAAATATTCTTAGAATGAAGATAATTGAGTCTTGGCAATGCAAGATGAGCAGAAAAAATTCTGTAAAATAATTACCAGGAAGTTCTAGACCTGGAAATATATTGGTCACAGTGAAGACAGGAGATAGCAGTGGTGCGATCTCAGCTCACTGCAGCCTCTGCCCCTGGGTTCAAGCGATTCTCCTGCCTCAGCCTCCAGAGTAGCTGGGATTACAGGTGCGCACCACCACGCTTGGCTAATTTTTGTATTTTTAGTAGAGATGGGGTTTCACCATACTGGCCAGGCTAGTCTTGAACTCCTGACCTCAGGTGATCCACCCACCTCGGCCTCCCAAAGTGCTGGCATTACAGGCATGAGCCACTGTGCCCAGCCGCATGATCCTTATTACACTCTAGAGTTACACTGCCTGAGCTCCAACCTCTAACTGCTAGTCACAGTAAAATTTCCAAAAGTCCATCTATTCCCTCTTAGGCTCTCATTCCTCCCGTATTACGGGCCTCGAGGTTCCTTCTTGCTTCGTAGTGCTTCAGGGGATGCAGTAGTTGTCTCCTTGGTCCTGTACTAATATGCTGAATATGGCAAAGAAGCACCAACAGTTGAGTAGTTGCTGGCCTTTGAGAGCTGTGTCCAAAGCACAGTACTGGACAACATCCCTGCCTGCAGGGTAAACATAGCAGCAGCGTCCTCCGAAGCAGCAAATCTAAAATTGCCAACGCTGACACAAAGAATCAGAGGAACATGTTGGCACATGACTGAGATGCTCAAACAATTTCACAGAAGGAGTAAATAAGCATTTCAGTAAAACAGATGCTAAAGGCAACATATCCCATAACCGTGCCTAGTAGGTGAAGGAAGTACTTTTCTCCTTAGCATATCTTTGGTAGTAATTATTTGTCAGTTTGCCCAACTGGTGGGATAAATGAGATCATTTTCTCCTTTACAGCTATTTTAGAAAAAGCAATAGAGAGAGTTGACTTAAAATGTAATGTTATTTTAAACTATGCAAGATATATTAACTTGTTAGTACATGTAAATTTTCTACTTGCCCCTTTGTCATTATATCATGGATATAGGAAACAAAAGGAAGAATTATGTATGCTTAAGTCAGGATAAGCACTCCCATGAACTAGAAAGTCCCTGAGTTAAAGAGTTAAGGAATTTGGTATCCTTCTGAGTTAAGGAATCTGGTATCCAGAAAATAAATGATAAAAATATCAATGTTACATTTCTGCATGCAGCTGGAAGCAAGACAGGCTTCGTAACGGTTCCAGACTTCCACTGTTTACGTGGGCATCCTTTTCTTTTCCTCTTCTTTTTTTAAATGTACATGCTATGGATCTATATTGTGACTTAGCTCATAGCACCTCACGAAAGTCTGCTTGTTTTAGCCCCACGAGCATCTACAGCTTTCTCAGATCTTTGCTGGGAAGAAGCTTTTAGGGTGGATGTTTATACTACACTTAAGAAAGAATTCCTTCTGCTCCGATGAGCAAGAAAGACAGTTAAAGACAAAAAAAAAAAAAAAAAGTCAATAATCTTCTAAAAATGAAAACACATCATCTCACTTCTTCACTCAAACCCCCTATGACATTGAACCCTTAAATGCAGATAACCCTAAAACTATATATAACCCTGGACTTAGCAGTTTTATATGCTAATGCATTTCCTTTTTCTTTAACTCAAGGTAGTTTGAGTTGTCACCAGCAACAGTTTAGATTAATACAGACACCAAATTATTAACAGTAATTATCTTCTAGTAGTGAGATTACAGGTGACTATTTTTCCTTTCCGTTTTGTTTTTTAGTATTGACAATAAATTTACTAATTTTTCAATAAAAGAAAAACTAAGGCATTATTTTAATGTATGGAGGAGAGAGATGGAACTTCACTGGGGATGGAGAGCTGACAGACACCCAATCAACCTAAGAAAAGGATGCTTCTTGGCTATCTCCACTCCCTACTCCACTTCCAGGGTTCTCTCAAACTCCACCCCCCACCCCCAACCCCAACACTCATGTTTCTTGCATAATCCAATTTTTTAAATCCAGGGATAGGGGAACAGCATTAATGATTTCTGAAAGTCTCTGCCAAGTCTGTGATTTTCAGAATAACCCCTATTCCTGCTTGGGTCATAATTTAACTCTAATTAAATCTAAAGTTGGTGCTGTATTTTTCTGTGCAAGAGAAAAGCACAGAACATGAGAAATTCTTTTTTCTTTCCAGTAAACACTTTCATACTTAAAGAAAAAGAGAACACTATTGATGGGACTTTGGACACGGACAGCTAGAAATTCCATTAAAGTTAGTTTGAACTTGTTGAGCATGTTCCATTTGCAAAGAACAAAAAAAATGAGTTTAATTTGCTGCTGGAAAGAGTTGTTCACCTAGCTCCTCATTCAAGCTCCTCATTCAAGGAAGTGACACTATTACCATGAGGAGTCATGGAATGTATCTGGGGGCTGATTCATCTGGGGCTCCCTAAGACAGGCTCTGGGTCTCTCTGGAAATCTGGATAACAATTTGGGACCTGTGGCCATCTCAAGGTTCTTGTCTGTGACCAGTAAGTCTGGGCAGAGCACAAAGAGTATCAGCATTCATTTTGGCAAGCAAAATAAACTGACTCTGGATAATTTATGCAAAAGGTGAATTTATTTAAAGCTATTTTAGTAGTTCAGAGAACCTGCAGGAAGACCAGATAATTAGGCTTGAGAGTCTCCTAGCTAGGAACTCACTCAGGGTTATGCCACAGAAATGATTAGAAGACATCACTGACTCTGTCACTGTCCCTGGACCCAGACCCAGCAGCCAATATCTACCATCACCAACACTACCTCTAGGCAGGCAGGCAGGCAGGCAGGCAGGAAGGAAGGAAGGAAGCGAGGGAGGGAGGGAGGGAAGGGACGGAGGGAGGGAAGGGAGGGAGGCAGGAAGGAAAAGAGGAGGGAGGAGGGAGGAAGGAAAAATGGGACGAAAGGAGGAGGGAAAGAACGAAGGGAGAAAGGAAAAAAGGAGGACTGAAGGAAGAAGGGAGGAGGGAGAGAGGAAAGGAGGGAGGGAGGAAAGAAAAAGATTGCCTAACTATAATACCAAGCCAGTTGATGGTAGTACCTTCATGCCCTTTCTTCCCTGCAGGGGACATTGCTGGACACCTTTCTGATGGATTATTTCTTATAGGTTGGTTGGGAGCCCTGAACACACTGAGTCTGCCCCAAGCAAGATGAGCAGTTCTCACCTCATGGCCACCTCTTCACTTCCTGCTGGGGCCTTCCAGCATGGCTCATAGAGTGATCACTGGCTTCATTTCCTTTGGCTGAAGCCTATCTGCCCTATCTTCTTTGAAAGCAAAGAAGCTATTTTAATAAAGCCCAAGGAGGTTAGCGAGAAATTATTTTGGCTCTGGAATGTGGGCTCTGTTGTCACATCATCTAAGAGAACCCACAAATCTAGACTTTTGTGTAAATTTGAAAAGTATTCCAGTCTTGCATCTTAACCTTTAGTCTGTAATCCTTAAGGGAACTCAAATCTCAGTCCAAGAAGAGGCCTTTAAAAGAAAGTGCATTTCTGCCCCCCACGCCCACCCCACCTGCTCTTCTTGCCTCGTTTAATAACACCTTACTTCTCACAAACCACTTCTGATGTTGTCCATCTCACTAGGCCAAGGAAACCCAGCTATGCTCCCAGGAACATCAAAAGATTTCTTCCTTACCACCCCCTGACTCCTTACCTACTCCTATGCCCCAACACTGCAGAGAATGGTGAAGTCTTTCTGTCTGATTCCATGAAGCTTGCCACCATTTCTTTTAGATCCCAGCCAGGGAGTTGCTGGAAACAATCAACAATGAAAATAATATGGTGTTGCAGTCTGCTATGGGCTGAAGTGTGTCCCCTTAAAATATATGTTGAAACCCTAACTCCCAGCACTCAGGATGTGACTGTATTTGGAGACAGGGCCTTTGAAGAGGCGATTAGGTTAAAATGAGGCTGTTAAGGTGGGCCCTAATCCAATCCGACTGGTGTTCTTTTAAGAAGAGGAAATTTGGACAAACATAAGAGACACCAGGGATATGTGCACATAGAGGAAAGGGTACATGAGGACACAGAGTAAAGGTCACCATCTAGAAGCCCAGGAGAGAGGCCTCAGGAGAAACCAGATCTGCTAACACTCCCATCTGGAACTCGGAGGCTCCAGAACTGAGATAAGATACATTTCGGCTGTCTAAGTCACCTGGCCTGTGGTAATTTGTTATAGCCCCAGCAGGCCAATCCACAGGCACTGGAGGGAGGCAACAGGCAGTAAAAAGGGGGAAGATCTCAGACAAAAGCCCAGCCTCCTCCTTATGCAGGATTGGAACCCTCAGGTCACAGAGCCTGAGTTCGGATACAGGGGGTGTTCAACCCAACAAGGTCTACTGAGCCCCCGGCTGGATCTCATGTAAAGTAGTGCATCTATAATAATGAGGGGTTACAGATTATAGGAAAGGCTCTTAGAGGTTCCTTCTAAATCCCCAAGGGATTTTCCTTCATTACAGAATGTGAGAATTACTGTCACAAATATCCTGAAAAAATTCTATAGCAGCAAACTCACAGTATAAGAATATACCAAAAGGTCTTTTCCAGAGCTCATGTTAATACAACAAAAATAATCTCAGAAAAATTTAGAGGTCCATGAATTCAGATTTGATCCAATATGTTTTCTCTAAAATCTCTAACAATCCCCAGATTTAGCCAACCCGATAATATTACCACTTATGGCTGGGTGCAGTGGCTCACACCTGTAATCCCAGCACTTTGGGAGGCCAAGGCGGGTGGATCACCTGAGGTCAGGAGTTTGACACCAGCATGACCCATATGGTGAAACTCCGTCTCTACTAAAAATATAAAAATTAGCTGGGCGTGGTTATGGGCACCTGTAATCCCAGCTACTCGGGAGGCTGAGGCAGGAGAATCGCTTGAACCTGAGAGGCAGAGGTGGCAGTGAGCTGAGATGGCATCACTGCACTCCGGCCTGGGTGACAAGAGCAAAACTCCATCTCAAAACAAACAAACAACAACAACAAAACAACAACAAATATATATATGTGTGTGTGTGTGTGTGTGTGTGTATATATATATATATATATACATAAAACCACTTATTCTTTTCTAGAATCTCAAAATAAGCAGCTAAATTAATTCCTTGGGAGCAGTCAAGAAAAAGGTCACTCAAGTCTGCGTAACATGTGAACAAGATCTATTTCCCACTGATGATCCCATAGAGTGGACTCTAAGCAAAGAGGAATAAAACCCCCATCAGCCCAGGGAGGGAAAAAGAGCCAGGCTTCTGGTGCTTCTCAAAAGGATCCGCCTTAAAGTACAATTCTGATAAACACCTCAGTGAGGAACAGGTGATTGCAATGCATTGGTAGAAATCTCATTTATCATTTAGTCCAATATAATTATTCTGACCTATTCTATTTCATACCAAAATAACTTTGGAGGAATCCAATGGAGTTTGGCAGAAACACTTTTGGGGGGATAAAAAGAAACGTAGCTTTTGCAGTGTCATTCTTTAATATGAGCCACAAAAGACTGTGTAGGGGTGGGGGTATCTACTCAAATCACAGGTGAAAAGACTTAAGACATGAGATCCAAGAATAAGAAAAGATTTTATAAATCCTAAAATGTATAGAGTATGAAAATGGACACCCTTTAAAAGTATTGTATGACATGGTCAAGTTTTAAGGAAAGAAAGAAAGGGCTTAATGAATCCACCTCTTCTAAAGAAATTGGTCCCCCAAATTTCCATTTCATTGCCATGACAACTAGTACTCCATCATTGCCATGGTAACCAACTGAATAGCATTAGTCTAAAGACAAGCTCTCTGATTGGGTGACCAACGAAAGCCATTAGGCGCCCCACCACAATGCTGAAAGACTGTTTTGCAGTCACTTTGACCTATTTCTAGCTTTTCAATGTGTTTTAATTCTCCAATGTGTTTCCCTAAAACCAAATGTTTTTTGGAATGAGACAATTTCAAGAAGTGTATAATAACTGTATTCCTGCATGTCCCTGCTAAGTTCACGACCTTGTTTTCTATCCCACAAGTGTGGTAATGTATGACAGCCATACCCTTCACTATGCCTTGCAGTTTAATTATGACATCCCCTCTGTTACAGCAACTAGGCACACTAGCCACATCTAAAACCAGATATTGGTTGCTGGTGACAACAAGCTGCCTTCTCTGATGAAGCCACTGACAAGCTGAACTGCAAGGAAACTTTGAGGGTGGGAAGTGACACTCCGGTAAAATAACAGAGGGGGGCCGGGTGCAGTTACTCATGCCCATAGTCCCAACACTTTGGGAGGCTGAGGCAGGAGGATCATCTGAGGTCAGGGGTTTGAGACCAGCCTGGCCAACATGGTGAAACCCTGTCTCTATTAAAAATACAAAAATTAGCCAGACGTGGTGGTGGGTGCCTGTAATCCCAGCTACTTGGGAGCCTGAGGCAGGAGAATCGCTTGAACCCAGGAGGCAGAGGTTGCGGTGAGCTGAGATTGTGCCATTGCACTCCAGCCTGGGTGACAGAGCAAGACTCCATCTCAAAAATAAATAAGTAAATAACGGGGGGAAGGGATACATGTATATGGAAGTGCTCTTGTTTATATGTGCATGTAAACTAGTATTTACAATTTAAAAATGGCTTTTAAAAAACACTATCCTTTTAAAAAGGTGTTGAGATGATGATGATGACTGATGATGGTGGTGGTGATTATTATTATTTTATACATGGGACCTCCCTATGCTGCCCAGGCTGTTCTTGAACTCCTGAGCTCAAGCAATCCTCCCACCTCAGCCTCCTGAGTAGCTGGGGCTACAAGCATGTACCACTGTATCTGCTCGCGGTTAAGCTTTTTAAATAAAAACATATTTTTCAGCTGATAATCTTGCTGGGTACTTGCTCAAAGCCAACTGCATATATATTCATGAATCACTCGTAGCATACTGTTGGAAGCAGAGATACCTTGGGAAACCTATTCCACCTCTAGCCCACCCACTCTCTAGTTGGACCACACTTTTGTTAGGTGTGTACTGTTGAGAAACTTCCTTGAAAAATTCCAGCTCTGGATTTTCATAAAATATGTGTTCAGAACCTACCAGTAGGCAGTGCCAGAGTTGCTAAAGCAATGGACTTGAAAGTGCACTCTAGTTAGAAGGCAGGGAGTTAGAGAAAGGAGGGAAGGCACCTGCCTTGAAACTGGGTTTGCAGAGCACACACAACTGAATATCACAGATCAATGAAAACCAAGATTTCTCAAGACACCTTTATCAATTCGACAAATATTTCAGAGCACCTGCTAGGTAGCACTCATCTAAATGCTCAAGATACATAGTGACAGACAAGCCCTGCCCTTGTGGAGTTAACGTTCACATTTTACATGACAGTGGGAAAATGGCAATAGTTCATATCCAAGAATAGAACTATTTTGTGTGGAATGATAGAAATTATGGGGTGCTCCAACCCTGAGCATTCCTTGGCACGGCCACTGGTGTTTGTTATGCCCCAGCCACTGTGCAAAGGCTGGAAATGCAAAGGTCAGCAGAAATGGGCTTAGCCCTTGGCCTCAGGAAGTTTATAGAACAGAAAGGAAGGGAGTTGCTCAGAAGTAAATGGTCAACAACTTACAACGGTGATCAGCGCTCCGAAGGAAAGGAACCAAAGAGCCCTTCGCTAAAGGAGACTGAGGAGGGCTGGGCAGAAACAGGGCTGGGGTGCCCAAGGAAGTGATGACTGAGATGAGGCCTGAGGGATGCAGGGATAAAGGGTGACATAAGATAGAGGGTGAAGAAAAGAATGCAAGACACAGGGAACAGCACAGGCTGCTCCTGGGACCCAAACAGAGCCAGGGAAGAACGTATGCGACGAGCCTGGGGAAGGGGCCAGGCTCCACACACAAGCAGCGGTGTTTATTAAAAATAAATCCTTAGATCACGAAGCCACATGGACTAAGTCAGAATGTGCTCCCTAATCAATTTAATATGACTTTAGTTTGAATCTATACATGGAAAACAATGTTTTTGTTTGTGATTGGAGATGATAATAAAGGGGATATATGGTTTGGTTTGAGATTAGAATAAAGAGGATTTCAGCGCAACTATTTTTGAGCACCACTTACATACCAACACTAAGTGTAAAAAGACAAAAGACCCAGTACCTGTTACTTACAGCTTAGTCATACACACAGAACTATAGGCAAATCCATCTAGAATATCCAGAAAGTGACAAGGGAGAGAGAGGTATGTGCATGGGACAACCTTCACCTGAACATTTGCATCTAGACTAGCCCAGGAGAAACGGTAGCTACCGTTGTTAGCCCACCGCCTTAGGGAAAAAGGCATTCAACGTATCAGCTGAATTACCCCATAGGGTACCACTATGAAGATCAGAGTTTTATTTGAAGATCTGTTCTGAATCTCCAGAGAAAATTCTATTTCTCCCTCCTAGGAAAGAATTCAGTAACAGTAGTTTCTTATCTAGCCACAGTACCAGGATAAATTCATTTTAAATGCATGTATGAGAATAGAAACATGCACAGCTAGCACCAAGAGAACATATGTAACCCATGAGAAATGATTAAAAGTTTAGAATATGCCTCACAGCGGGAAAAATTCAATAGCTACCAAAATGAGTCTTTCTACACAGCTAGAACAGAGTCCAAGGGAAACCTCTGACCCAAGATAAGGAATCCCACAGGCAGAACGACTAATACTAACAGATGTATTTGGTCTCTTCAAAGCCATTTAGAAATGAAAAGCACTACATCCAAATGTTTATCATCACTGTTAATAATTGCTATTTTTGCCTCTATATTCACGATCTAAACTTGACAGAGTAACTCAGATCACACAATTCATACAAGTACAGCAAGACAGAGACAGAAGACCTGAATGGAAATCTCAGAGCATGCTTCCACTTCACAAAGGCATAGTCTCTGTCAAATAAACAAGATATAAAGTGTGGGAAGCAATAATACCACAGATAAAATTGCTACCTGGCAAGGGAGAACACCTTACTGTGGATCTGTTTATAGAGTCTCAGAATTTTCTATCTAGAAGGAAACCTACAGGCCCCTATAGACCAACCTTCAACATAATTGCTAACATACTCATTGGATTAAAAAAAGGAAAGGAGGGGAAAAGGGACAGAAAGGGGAAGAAAGGGAGAGAGGAAGAGAAGAAAAAAAAGGGAAGGGAAGAAGGAAGAAAAAATCAAGTGAATGAAACAGTACAGGGATGAAATCATAATCCTGCAGCTCAATGCTTACTTAGTTCTCTGTCTCCTCCCAGATTGACTCCAAACGATTGATATTCACTAGTTAGGAGGTCTGATCAGGTATAAATAAGCCGTGCCATACAAAAGGCCCCAGTGGGCTTATACTGTCTTTAAAAGTAACTCCAGAGTACTGCATCAAAGCCTTCGCAGAAAATCCATATGCACTCCCAGGGCTCTGACCCATAAAACATTCTTACCAGGGACCCGGATGAGGCCATACACTGTGTGATGACCATGGGCCAATGGAAATCTTTTGAAAACTTGCTGGAAGGTCCACTGTGTAACCTACTTTGTTGTTTTTTAATCTGGATAAAGGACATTTCAGCCTGTAGCACCCAGGAAGGGTATTATGTGAATAAATGAAGTGTTCTCTTTCATGACTAATTTCTGTGCTTCTAGGTAAATTTTCCTAATGAGGAGTTCTCTATTGAAATTTTCCTTCTTCCCTTTCTTAGTCCCTTTTCTCTCTCACAAATTATAAGACATGTTTCATACCCTAGAAAAGCTCACAGTCTAATGAGTGAGAGAAGACATTTATTCCTTCATGGAAGTCTGAAATATCATAGCATTTCCAGTAGTACAAATAGTTTAGAAGGCTCAAGCTCAAGTCGAGAATAGACACATCTTACTCCAGCTAACAAGGCATAAAGTTAAATGCCATGAGAGTGGGATGAACAATTGGGATAGGGTCCTTGAAGGAGAAGAAATTTCTTCCAATAGGGGATATAGTGGAAAACTTAATACAAAAGGTGGCCTTTCCCTGGGTCTTTTAGGAGGCATAGGGTTTTGGCAGGTAAAGATGGCAAGAAGTGACGATCTATCCTAGATCAGAGGTTTTTTTTTTTTTTTTTTTGAGATGGAGTCTTGCTCTTGTCACCCAGGCTGGAGTCCAGTGGCGTGATCTTGGCTCACTGCAACCTCTGCCTCCAGGGTTCAAGTGATTCTCCTGCTTCAGCCTCCTGAGTAGCTGGGATTACAGGCACCTGCCACCACACCTGGCTAATTTTTTGTATTTTTAGTAGTTGTATTTTAGTGGTTTTGCCATGTTGGGCAGGCTGGTCTCGAACTCCTGACCTCAGGAGTTCTGCCCACCTCAGCCTCCAAAAGTGCTGGGATTACAGGTGTGCGCCATTGTGCCTGGCAGATTGGAGGTTTTCAAACTGCAATCCCTGGGCCTGCAGCATCAGCAACACTTAGAAATACAAAAGCCAGGGTCTTACCCTTGACCTGCTGAATCAGAAATGAGGCTTAGCATGCTTTGTTTAGCATCCCAGTGATTCTGATTCATACTTTATTGGAGAATCAATAATCTAGATTTAAGATCCTTAGCCTGGGGTCTGTGAACTTGGATAGGAAAAAAATACATCTTTATTTTCCCTAATGTCTAACTGAAATTTAGCATTTCCTTCCATTACAGATGTAGGCCATAAATTGCCATGATAATTATTAGGACCAATGCCATATCATGTTATTAAATGTATTAATAAAGAAGAATGCATACAACATAGCAGATTTTTAAATATTTTTATAACTGTATTTCAATATAATTGGTTTCTTTGTAATTTCATGTATCATTTTATACATTAAAAACTGTGAGAAAGTGTATGCTTTGCAGGCTGCCAATGAAATTTCCTCTTTTATCATACCAAAAATGTGAAGAACCCCTAGTCTAGAAGGATTCCAGACAAAGAAAACTCGGAGCAAAGGCAAGAAAATACATGGCCGGCCAAGTATTCCATTTTGCATAAAACTGAGGTAAAGCAAGGAAATGGTGGAAGATAAAAAAGAAAAGGCTGAACCTGATTGTCAGAACTGGATTTCTTCCAGCAGACTCTGGGGAGCTACTTAATCAGGACTTTTTAAAAAGAGGGAGCAAGAGGCAGAGCCAAAGAGACACAACCAGCTCAGGGTTTTCAAAGAATTCCCTAGCAAAGGTAAGAAGGAAGGCCTGGAATAGAAAGAAACAGAAGGTGAGAGACCAAGCAGGAGACGAGATTTCTAATCCAGGCTTGACTAATAGCCCAAGGTGAAGAAAGAACTGACTATGAAAATGGAACGAATATGAGAGTGCTGTGAAGATTCAGCAGTGACTAAAACAGAAGAATCAAACACGACTCCAAAGTCTGAAGAGAGGGCGACTGGGACAAGAGTCATACTAAGAAAGAATTAAGGATGCCAAGTGGAGCAAGTCTGGGGAAGGAAAGTGCTGAGTTGCCTACAGGATATCCGGGTGAAAACATCCAGCAGTTATTGATCTGCCTGGGACAGTACTGACCTTTAAGACTTACTGTATCTCCTGAATAGCCTATTTGGACTTCATCAAGAGCTTTTCCCAAACAGGGATTTTTATCGTGGGGGCCCATGGACTCATGGGGAGTCCCATGAACCTCCCAAATTATTAAAGCAAATTTTATTTGTGTTCATGGACATTTGGGGAGAGGTATGTACTTGCATTACAAACTCAAGGAGCATGAAACTCCCTTTTCCCTCACAAAAATGTTAATACTCTCCATTCATCCTTCTAAACACTCCAAGCAAGGTAAGCCCTCTTGTCTGAAAATTTGGGGAGGGAGCATGAGTCTCAGAACAAACAGAAAATGCCTCAGGAGCAAAGCAGCAGCAGCAGTTACAGTCATGTGTGGATGGTTCTGAGTCAGGAGAAGCTCACTGCACAGTCACCAGATGAGGAAGCCATTTGGAATGTCTTGGTTAAAACTCACTGGAAATGACAGAAGACTTTCTGACTCATCTCTTGAGCCAACCCTTGCCTGAATACCTGTCTCTACAAGAGCAGTCATTAATGCCCCAACCTTAAACAGTAAAAATGGTCATTTTTATAAACCTCATACTGCTCAACTTCCCACTGTCCAAAGAAGCTGAGCCGCACGGGTTGTCCCAGGATGGAAACGAAGCCTCAGCCAAGAAGCTGTGTCTTGCTTTAGTGTTGCCATCTACTGGCTGGTCCTCACTGACTCTCATTCCCAATCTTTTCACTGCCAAAGGAAAGATTTTGCAATTAGGCTGCTTTTTTGATCCAGAGCCTCTCTAGACAGTTCAGGCCCCAAGAGGTCAAAAACAAAAAAAATTTTTTTTTAACAGAAACCTACCAGCTCCAAAAACAAAGTAAGGCAATACTAAATGTCAACAATGTTACTAGGAAGCTTCAGCATTGACTAATAGAGTTTATGGTGAATGCTCCCTAAATGTTTGTTAGCCCCACATAATTAAGACAAAAGATGCTTTTAATGTGTTGTATATGAAGTGATTATGAATAAGGAGAGGATTGTGCCCACAGAGTGGAATAGGGAAATAATAGCATTGAAAATTGTTATTGCTGTTGTTGTTTCATTAAAAGTAATTCTCTTTGCTAGGCTGTGTGTAGAAAGTGGTTTTCATGGTAAGCTTAATAAACATAGTGCCAGGGATTCTGGCTGAATAGCTGAGAGTTAGAATTGAATGGGTTCTCACATACCCCATGAAGACAGGAAGCAGGGACCAGGTTCCCCAAGTGAGGACTTTGTCGCTCTTAGTGAACTACAATGAAAGGGTCTTGTACACTTACTTCATAAGCCCATGGCACTGGCCAGAACAGCAAAGACTGTCTTTATTTCCGAATGCCATAGTAACTCTTTTCACTATTCTTTCTTTTGTGTGTGTGTGTGACAGTACTCACTCTGTCACTCAGGCTGGAGTGGCATGATCTTGGCTCATTGCAGCCTCCATCTCCTAGGCTTAGGTGATCCTCCCACCTCAGCCTCCTGACTAGCTGGAACTTACAGGCACATGCCACCACACCCAGCAAAAATTTTTTTTCTTGTGTTTTTTGTAGAGATGGGGTCTCACAGTGTTGTCCAGACTGGTCTCAAACTCCTGGGCTGAAGTGATCTGCCAGCCTCAGCCTTCCAAAGTGCTAGGATTACAGGCATGAGCCATGCCTGGCCTCTCTTCACTCTTCTTGTTTTCACTTCCTCCTTCCCTGGTTTTTTGTTTTTATTACTTTTCTTCCTTTCCTCTTTATGAACTGTATAACCCCACATCTACCTTCCACCTCATCATACTGGCACAAACTAAGAGCTAAAAGGAAAAGAGAGTTGCACTTAAACTCTCCTCCTTCATATGCTTTTCCCTTCTTTTCCTTTTTGCTTTTTAATCCAGCAAAGCACCTTATCTTTCACTCATGTTCACATTAAAATTTAGACTAGACTGATCGTGTTTGGTCTTCCCGTCCATTATCACCTTCCTATAAAATCAGTTGGTACATATGGGTGATAAACATAAGTCACAACCACCATCTTATGTATCAGCAAGCCCTCAGCAGGTAATACAATTAAAGACTTTTTTGTTGATTAATGAAAGGAGAGGTTGCTAATCCTTTCCTCCTATAACTTAAGGAACAGAAGGAGGAAGAAAGAATATAGTGCCCTTAGATGTCAATTGTCCCTTCTCCCTCCTTTGGAGTCAGGAACCCTCAAAAAAAAAAAAACATTCACTCAAGGAGTTATTGAAGGTTTCGAAGAGGAGAGAGGAGAGGTTTACATTGTAACCTCACAACTGACACCCTGAGAGACCTCCCCCTATGCATTTTCCCCCTGCTTTGCAGTAGTGCACCTAAGGGTCTATTTAATTCTACTAGGCCGGGTTGAGCCTCTTGGCTCCTCTCCCTATCACACCCAGCAATCTCTTCCCCCGAACCCTATTCTTTCTCCAGGGAAGGAAAAATGAAAGCCCTGCAGGTAATAAGGCCAATCCTACTCCAAGTATCTCCTCAAAGTATTTTCTCTAAATATTTAATACTTTCCCTAAGAATTTTCTTACCAGCTGTTAAGTAGTTGACATTTTTTCAATATTGTTACAATTCCCACCTGTAAAGTTTGACAAATCTATACGTTTTTTTTTAAAGCTAGATATCTCTTCAGGTGCTGGTGGTCCCCCTTCCTTGGAAGTTAATTCCCTGAGGACAGAGACAAAAAACTTGTCTTCCTCTCCTCAATATCATTCATCTATCCTTTTAAAATCAAGCAAGACTACAGGGGCTCAACTTTAATAACATAAAACATTATTGCTCCTGGAGATCTGTGCTGGTTTTCAAACCAGAAGTGACATTTAATAAATACTATAAGAAGCACTTTCTCAAGCTTTCCAAGGACAACTATACTGGCTAGACTAGATAGTTACATTTCACAAAAACTGGCCTTGTTATTAAAAAACATAGTAGGAAAAAAAATGCAAATAAGTCATTTTGTCTGTATAAATGGTTTACTGTGGAAATGAATGATTCCACATCAACTTAACCATATATAATTTGGTCAAAAACTTTAACTGGAATGTCCAGACCTTGGCCAATGGGATCGTAAAATGAGGTCACATTTATTTGTTAATATCCATTAGGAAAACGTCAACTCCCCATTCTGCTTAATTACAGGAATTCCAGGCTCTTGACAAATTCCTCTCCTTACTATTTCTGGAAATCAGGACCCCAATCCAGTTGTCTGCTGCCTCCGCCACTCATCTGCCTCCTGACCACATTCCCTGTACACAGGCTGACAGGCGCTCTGCGGCATACCACCTTTGGCAATTCCTGGACTCAACCTTCCTCCTGCTACTGCTGCCCTCCCCTAAAAGAAGGCAGAAACCCCTCTTAATTATTTGATCACATTGCTCAGCCCATCCACAACTTTTGCAAAGACTTCTTGGAAAGTTCCGGAAAATAGAAGGGGACATTATGGCATCAATATTGCAAAGCTCTACTATATGTGGTGATTCCCAGAGAACAGCAGTACCTCATGTCCCTTAAAATAGTGAACTTCAAACTGGGATTCTACCGAGATATGGAAATATTTTTCAAAAGATATGAGAATAGAGATCATTTTAAGAAAATCAATTTTTAGGAAATCAATTTCAGATTCCTCAACTTCCATATGAATTCTCTCCTAAGAACCTGTGAAAGTGCTTTTAGTAAACTTTTTCTACCTTCTCCTTTAATAACTGCCTTTCTCTCGCCAAAAAATAAACTTACCTCTCACCCATACGTTTACTATAGGGTATTAGGAGGCCATTTTCCATGGGTTTTTTCTGCAGGTCTTCAGAATAAGGCATCAACTGCCCTTAGTTCTGCACTATCTCTACAGGTTTCAGTGGGAAGACGGCTCTGCCATAACCACGTCAGACTTCTAGCCTGCAGAACTGAGAGACAGTACATTTCTGTTGTTTTAAACCATCCAATTTTTGGTATTTTGTTATGGGAGTTCTAGGAAAGCAACACACTTACTGGACGGAATAGGAATGCCTCCCTCCAGAGCAAAGGGAAGGCACGCTTACAAACCGTTATAAAAGATTGGGGGCCAGGCGCGGTGGCTCAAGCCTGTAATTCTAGCACTTCGGGAGGCCGAGGCGGGCGGATCACGAGGTCAGGAGATTAAGACCATCCTGGCTAAACATGGTGAAACCCCGTCTCTACTGAAAATACAAAAAAAATTAGCCGGGCGTGGTGGCAGGGGCCTGTAGTCCCAGCTACTCGTGAGGCTGAGGCAAGAGAATGGCGGAGGCGGGAGGCGGAGCTTGCAGTGAGCGGAGATCACGCCACACACTGCACTCCAGCCTGGGTGACAGAGTGAGGCTCTGTCTCAAAAAAAAAAAAAAAAAAAAAAATTGTGTTTCCAAAGATCAGAATTCTCACATGCATGTGAGCAGACATCCATCTGGGCCCATCCACGCTGGCCCTGAGAGAACTGAAGCTTAAGAAATCAAAAATGCAAAAATGATGTTATCCAGCTCCTGCTATTACTAGAATAACTGTCTTGTGTCTTCTGTCCGCATCTGTGAAACTATGTCAGGGCAACTTTTTAGCTAGCAAATAGAGTAAAATTGCAAACCCTTCCCAGTTTTTAACATGGGGTATTATCATAGGGTGTAAAAATATCTGTCCAACAAACAAAAAACATTTAGAAAATTTCTTTAACCGAATCACTGTAAATATTATACCTATTCATTTCATAGAAAATGTATTTCAAATTAAATATAACTTTTTTTTTTCCTTGGAGACAGAGTCTCTCACTGTCACCCAGGCTGGAGTGCAGTGGTGTGATCTCAGCTCTCTGCAACCTCTGCCACCCAGGTTCAAGCGATTCTCCTTCCTTAGCCTCTTCAGTAGCTGGGATTACAGATGCCCACTACCATGCCCGGCTAATTTTTTGTATTTTTAGTAGAGACCGGTTTTACCATGTTGGCCAGGCTGGTCTTGAACTCCTGACCTCAAGTGATCCACCACCTCAGCCTCTCAAAGTGCTGGGATTATAGGCGTGCGCCTCCGTGCCCAGCCAAATGTAATTTTTTGAGTTTAATATTTATTAAAATGTCATTTGGTCATTAAACTCTTAGAGCTACGGTAACACAAAGAACACTTATATCTATAATATACTGAGTAGTATTTAATAAGGTAACCAATAAGACGTTTAAGCAAAAAATAAATTCATTTTAGGATAAAATTCTTTGGAAGAAGTAGAAGGGAGTTCAGGGAGCAAAAGGAATCAAACAATATTTCCAACTGTTACAAAGCGTGTTAAAGTATTTTTAAAGATGGAAAATGGTAGCTATCAAATCTCTATTGTACCAAGATTTCACTGGATACATTTAAAAGACCAAATAACATTTTAAAATGCCAATATTTACAATACATAATAAAATGCTTCTTTTGAGGCTATTTAAACATAATGATTTTAGATATTCTTTTAAAAAATCAATCAGAGTCTCATGGTTTTTCCAAAATTTGTAGGGAGGTATGCAAGTTAACAAGTTTGAAGACTATTTACTGCCTACTGGTTACAGCCCTTTCAGCTCCTGGCCACCCAGGTGGCTGGGGCCAGATCACCTTATTTCAAGCATCAACCAAGCAGACACCATGTTGGTCTTGGTTAACTGCTATATCACTACCCTTAGCACAGTCAATGTTAAATTAATGAATGTTGAATATTAGAAATCATTCACATCTTTCCATCCACTTCTGCTTCAGGGACTGCTCTGACACTGGCCTAGCCTGAAATGACTGACACCAGGATGACCCTGGGGGGTAAAGGGTGTGTCCTACATTGTCGTATCTTGTCACAACAAAAGTGAAATGAGTCTAGACCTAAGCTGGATCAACCAGCTGAGTCATTATAAATCTCAGATCAAATCAGGCATTAGATTTACAAATTTAACTGGATTGTAGAATTACTCTGCAGTTTTTAGGACCAGCAAAAGCAGAATTCACTCTCTACGGACAAACTTAGCAAAAGTCCCAATGACTATCTTCCTTTCCTAGATCCATGTCAAGCGCCATCCTCCGTTTTCCGGCCATTCTCGCCGCACGTCTAAGCAGTCGTCTTTCAGAATGCACTCCCATGTCGTTTACTCTTGTGACCCTCTCCTGAGTGATATCATCACTTAGAACCCTAACCCCAGATTCTGACATTAGGGAAGGACTACAGAAGGGGGAACCCATTTGTGTCTCTCCATTTTCTAGTGGTGATATTTTACACATACCCTACGGTTTTAAATTTGAAGTACCCAAGAAACAGACCTTGTTATCAAAAGCAGATTGAAAAAATATGCAGACAAGGCATTAATGAAACCTTACGGATTTACACCATATCAAGAGAAGTCTCCAAAGGCAGAAATGCACATCAAGCCTATTTCTTCTGACTCATTTCCTCTGGAGAAGCAGCTTAGAGTAATTCAGGCAAAAGGCCACGAAATAATTGCATTGGTAACAGGAACCTGGTAGAAAAGTAGAGGAAATTGCTAAGTTAAACTCAACCTACAGGGCTTTCGTGGGGAGTCACATAGCATGTTTTTTGTTTCTCAGGAGAAAAAAAAATCTAGTTTTCTTACATTTTTACTCGAAAAAAATCAGAGGCTAATTTAATGCTTTTATACAATAATTAGTGCAAATACACTAAAAGTGATCTTTTACATAATAATAACAAATCACATAGTAAAAATACACTTGAAAAGATTTTAGTTTTGAGTAACTTTTCCTGCCAAATAACCTGCCAAATACATACAGCAATGCTTGGCCGCCGTTGGCCAAAGGCCTTGTGTGTTCATGAAGTGGCTAGGACTAATTGTAGTCACCCGATTAGTATCAACACTGACCTTTCCCCCCTATGTATTCCTTCCTCGCTGCCTGAAAAAAAGTAACTGGTTATAAAAACAATCAAAATGAATACTTTCAGATGCTGTTTCCCAAAACTGGGTCAGAGATTACTGGTGTATGTCCTGGATCTCAGAGGCATGGGAAGAAAGGTGGCTAAAGCAGAATCCATGAGAAAGAAATCAGAAACTAAGGTAAGAGAGGATGGGGCTGGGCACAGTGGCTCATGCCTGTAATCCCAGCACTTGGGAGGCCTAGGTGGGCAGATCACCTGAGGTCAGGAGTTCGAGACCAGCCTGGCCAACATGGTGAAACCCCGTCTCTATTAAACATACAAAAATTAGCCAGGCATGGTGGCACGTGCCTGTAATCCCAGCTACTCAGGAGGCTGAGGCACGAGAATTGCTTGAACCAGGAGGCGAAGGTTGCAGTGAGCAGAGATTGTGCTGCTGCACCCCAGCCTGGGCAATGGAGAAGAAAAAGGTAAGAGAGGATGGGAGGGAGAGAAGGAAGGAAGTGAGAGAGGAAAAGAAAGAAAGAGGGAGGAAGAGAGATAGAGGGAGAGGGAGAGGAAAAAATGTGGAGGAAAATAATCAACAGTAATTAAGAGAAAATTAACCATGAGGAAGGAATAAGGGAAAGTCATAATATTTACCAAAAAAAAAATCCTGTGGTCAGGGAGAAAATGGCTGCTTTACTTCAAATTCAGGGTTAAACTTAAGAGGCAGAAATCCTTATAAATTCATATACATTTCTTTTAAAACTCCCCAGTGTCTGGAAGATGCTAAGGAACTAACTCAATATGTTAAGAACTAGTAAAAATAAATAAAGACCAGGCACGGTGACTCATGCCTGTAATCCCAGCACTTTGGGAGGCTGAGGCAAGGGGATCATGAGGTCAAGAGATGGAGACCATCCTGGCCAACATAGTGAAACCCCAACTCTACTAAAAATACAAAAATTAGCTGGGCGTGGTGGCGCGTGCCTGTAGTCCCAGCTATTCAGGAGGCTGAGGCAGGAGAATCACTTGAACCCTGGAGGCGGAGATTGTGGTGAGCTGAGATGGTGCCATTGCACTCCAGCCTGGGCAACAAGAGCGAGCAAAACTCCATCCCCAAAAATAAATAAATAAATAAAATAAAGAAAAGCAAAAGAATCAAAGACTTATCCATCCATTCCATATGAACTGTACTTCAAGGTACTAAATAGTTGGAGGTGAATTTCTCTTTGTAGATGTATTCTGGCTAATAATGAGAAAAGGAATAACAATTAGAATATTACCATTTTGTAACCTCTAATGATATAATCTATCTAGGTAATGCCAGTTATTAGCTGCTTCCTAATAAAATAAACAACACCACTACACAAAGAGAAGCTGAATCTGATTAAACATCTTGCTCTAACTTCCAATATAAAGGGGGAAAAAAGGATGAAAAACAAGTGATAGTTCAAGGATACTGTCATCAAAATCCTGATGTAAAAACCTTACAGGAGAAATAAACTAAACATTCCCAACAAAAGGCAGAGATTGTTGTTCTTTTTAATCTGTCTTATCTCCTTAGTTCTGTCTGTAGACACTTCAAATGCAGATATAAATAAGTAAGTTACAAATGAGAACATGGAAAACACACACACACACCACAAACAGTAAGCATAAGAAAGCTAGAAGGGCCATAAAAACATTGGGCAAAATGGACTTTGGAGTAAGCAGTAGCAGTGGAGATAAAGCAGGAAACTTCATAATGATAAAATGGTGAATACAAGAGAAATAAAAACTATAAATGTATATGGGCCTAATGACAGGGCTCCAAAATACAGGATGGAAAAACTGACAGAAATAAAGGAAGAAAATCACAAATCCACAAGCAGTGTTGGAGATTTTAAAACACCTCGCTCGGTAATTGATAGAGTAACCAAAGGAAAAAAAAGAAATCATAATATAGGAGAACTAAAATGATGCTATCAACCAACCATAAAAATTTGGGAACAAAAAACCACAAAGACTCTAAAATAGAAAGAGTGGGTAGGTTGGTTAGGCATTTATCTGCCTCCTCTTCTAAACCAGTTCTCTTTCAAACATAATAACTAGGTACAGGTTTGCCACAGAATTGAAGAGAAAGAAAAGAACAGCAAAGGTGCCGAATTTAAGGAAAGAGCGGTCCATCTTTTATTTATATAGCCTTCAAATTCCAGAAAGTTTCCAAAGCCTTTTTTACACACATGATCTCGTTCCATCCTAACAGTATCCTTTGAAAAGGCAGCCCACATTTCCTTAGCCCCATTTTACAGACAAGGAAGTTGAGCCCAGAGGCCGATTTGCCAAACAAACAAAATCGCGAGTCTGCTTCTAGATCAAAAGGGTGGACATATTTTAAAGATCACCTGAAGGAATTCCCTGGGAATGTAGTGAAGTACCAGTTATTTTCTTTCTAGAAAGTACATTTTCTGCTGGACACAGTGGCTCACACCTGTATTCCCACTTGGGAAGCTAAAGAGGGAGGATCACTTGAGCCCAGGATTTCGAGACCAGCCAGAGCAACATAGTGCGACCCCATCTCTAAAATATTTTTTTAAAATCAGCCAGGCATGGTCCTAGCTACTCGGGAGGCTGAGGCAAAAGGATCATTGAGCCTAGGAATTCAAAGCTGCAGAGAGCTATGATCATGCCACTGTACTCCAGCCTGGGCGACAGACCTTGCCTTTTCAAAAAAAAAAAAAAAAAGAAAAAAAAAAAAAAAAAAAGAAAGAAAGAAAGAGAAAGAAAGAAAAGAAAAGTATTTGGACTTATTTCTCCCAATATGTCCAAATATCCAAAGCAATTATATCAAGGGTATTGGCTCCTTGGTTAAGAACTGGGCTTTATTTTCACACACTCCCTGAAATGACACAGCCAGAGATCAGGTAGGACCCAGAGAGAACGAAGTTACAAACCCTGTGTCCAAACAGCATCCTAGAATGAAATACTCCTGGATGGAACCCTTGGAAAACTCAGTGTTGACCATATTCCCAGTTACCCATAAAAACTTATCAAGTTGTGGTTTAGAAACAGATTCAAAGAAAGCAGTCTGCAGAAAATATGCAGATTTACTCTTTTAATTAGCAAAACACAGACTTTACAGATCTCATTACTATATTTAGAGAATAAATCTTAGAGTAAAATGACTTTGTTTCTTGGCTGGAACCAAATTATGTGGAGTTTTTTCATAATTAGAAAACTTTATTGAAGAGCTTAAGAAATAATTTAAGTATCAATATTCAATCTTCAAAAACTCCTCCAGTACAGTCTATGACAGCTGCACAGTAATTTATAAATATATATTGTCTTAATTTTCTTAATATTCACATCTGCCTTCTGTTCTTTGAAATTCTTTTTGTGTTTATGTTTAAAAATAGATATACAATTCAAATATGTTCTAGGTGACAAATGGTTATTTAAATAACATATATATACTTTACTTACACCTCTCTCGGGGTTCCACTGAAGTATATATTCTTCTAGGTATTTGGTGGACTGTGTCATTAAGGCTAATGGTGGTTTAATCTAAGAAGAAAAAAATACATGCATACCAAGGAATATTTTTCAGTTTCTTGGCAAAACACAATAGAGAGGAAAAGTGATTTGACTTTTTAGCTCCAATTGCTTTCAATGTCTTAGGTAAGGTCAATGTTGTAAAATCTGCTGAGATTTTTTTATAGAACCTGAGTGAAAAAAATGCAGAGGTAAATCACTACTTTCTATTTAAAGCAAACTAGCTTTTTACAAAGCTTATGACCATTTTTAAAGAAAAAGAAAGGAGGCCAGGTGCAGTGGCGCATGCTTATAAACCCAGTGCTTTGGGAGGCTGAGGCGGGAGGCTCATGTGAGTCCAGGAGTTTGAGACCAGCCTGAGCAACATAGTGAAACCCAGGTGTGATGGCTCATGCCTGTAATCCCACCTACTCGGGACGCTGATGTGGGAGGATCACTTGAGCCCAGGAGGTTGAGGCTGCAGTGAGTTGTGATTGTGCCACTGTACTCCAGCCTGGACAACAGACAAGACCCTGTCTCAAAAAAAAAAAAAAAAAAAGTTAAAACACATGTTCTTCCCAGAAAATAAAAAATAGGCCAGTAGTTTCTTGGTTCTTCTTTTTTTTTTTTTTTTTTTTTTTTTGAGACAGGTCTCGCTCTTTCACCCAGGCTGGAGTGCAGTTGCACAGTCTCAGCTTACTGCATCCTCCGCCTCCCAGGTTCAAGCGATTCTCCTGCCTCAGCCTCCAGAGTAACTTGGATTACAGTCACCCACCACTACACCTGGCCAATTTTTGTATTTTTAGTAGAGACGGGGTTTCACCATGTTGGCCAGGCTGATCTCGAACTCCTGACCTCAAGTGATCCACGCGATTCAGCCTCCCAAAGTACTGGGATTACAGGTGTGCGCCACCGTGTCTGGCCGGTTCTTTTCTTCTGCCAGGCAGTCCACCCTAGGTGGGCAGGCTTCCTACATGGACTCTGAGGGGCTCTCTGGTCTCTGCTGATGTTGCTGGCATACCTGCTGTGGACACCCAGTAAAACAGTGGCTCCATACAATCATGAGAAAAAAGACGAATGTGACCATTACATTTCACACAAGCTTTGAAGGAACCATCAAACCAGTAACAACTCAATTACTCTTTGTGGCTTCTTTTTATTTTGAATCAATAATCTAGAAGTGAAGGTCTCCACAGCCCATTATGCCTTCACTGATCCACCTACTTCCCATGAACACCTGCCGAAGGAAAGGGATAAGGCAGCATGTGCTAAGATGCAGTGCTGCTTCTAAACATAATTTGTGGGGGGCAGGCATGAAACTCAAGTTCACAAGTGCTTAAGTACTGAGGTGATTACTCAACTATGAAGAGGTCTTTCAAGTGCACAGTTGATTTTTAGCAAGTACAGGGTATGAAGACCTTCATTTGATTTTATAAAAGTAGGCTATGTTGCATGAGTATCTAAAAGTGGCTGAAAAACTGACTGCATGCTTTTAACCCTAAAAATAACCAAGGAGTAGAGCCAAACATGTACATTTCAGCAGAAAAGTGATAAACAGAAAGCCAAGCGGATAATATGCTGAAGAATGAAGAAAGCCCACACGATGGCTTATGCTGACTTTACAACAGAGTGAAACATTCAAACATTAAAGAAGTCAAAACAAATGCAGTTAGGTGTGTACAAGAACCCATGGCTATTAAAGCTGCCATGAGGATTTTCTGAACTGTTAAAACCTTATGTCATGCTACCAATCTAACTCACCTTCAGTTTCAATAACTGATAGAAATTTCTTACCAAGACCCTAATTTTGGCATCAAAAATGGTAATTTGTAGATCAGAATCATAAAACTACTAACTCCATATTCATTTGCTAATTTATGAGACAGAAAACATACAGTCCTTAATTCTAAAAAGGCCATTTAATATCTCATCCCTATTACTCTTTCAAGAAGGATGGAAACAGGGTGTTTGGAATTGCAGTAGAACACAATGTTTAGAACAACAGAAAAACATATGGGAAAAAAAAGCCCAATAAATATTCAATCTACAAGAAATATAGGAAAATAGGGGAAAATACTGAAACTACTTTGCTGTACCATGGAGACACATGGTAGCCCATGACCACTTCCTAGATTACTCTTTGGAGACTTAATTCAATTGGCCTTAATTGCCTATAAAGTGTGCAACACAGGGAGGATTTGTCTTTAATTTAGTTCTGAAAGAGGCATGAGTGGATGTAAACTCTATTCACAGACCACCGTAGATCATTAGGGCAATTAAGAACAGTTTCTAGTCTTGAAATCCCTCCACACAAATCACCTGCTAACCTTTGGATCCAGGTTTCAGACTTGCAAACACTTTGGGGTTCTTAAGGGCAAGTGAGAGCTCATTGAGGAAGGAAATAAAGTGGGAGTCTCTCTCAGATTTCTTTGACTCAAAAATGACGACAATGGTAAAGTGAGGTTCCGGGCGGGTTAGGAAGTAGGTACTCTGAACTTTGTCATCATAGAAGTGGACCACTTTTTCCAAGCTGTTCAGATCAGATGTGCGGTCCGTCATGATCATGATGACATTGGGCCAGTGCATGACTGGCCTGTCGCTGGGCAGAGACACTACAGCTGGATACTGGTCCACACCCTTGGGGGCCTCTCTGTAGGAATGGGGGTGGTGATAACCATGACCCTGAAAACTCTCAGAACCTCTGTTGTCAAAAATTAAGGACACATTGGCAGCATCATATTTTCTGATGAAGCTGGAAATCTTTCCAAAAAAGTCTGGGTTAGCTTTTGCTGTCAACGTTTTCATTTCTGAAGCAGTCGTTTGTCGGCTCAGAGCCTCATGAAAGTAAAAGCTAAACTTGGCAAGAAGCATGTTTTTGAGTTTCATCAGCCAAAGGAAAAGGTGTGGAGGCTGCACGGCCTTCTGAGACTGCCCCCCAAACAGATGTTTCTTGGTCTCCCGCTGTTTCTCAAAGATCTGGCCCCAGGTCTGCAGTTTGGTGTGCGCACTGTGTAAATTAACCAGAGACGGGAGGAACTTCCACTCTGAGACCTGGGCCTGGGCTTTCAGGAGATGACACAGGACATCAACTTCCAGCTGGAAACTGCTTTCCAAAGGACTGAGGATTGGGTGGTGAAATCTAAAGGGGAGAGGGAAATTAACAGAGATAAGTGGAAATGTTACTTCACTTGCCACACTGACATTTTTCTAACCACGAAGCAACAATATGGCCAAACAAATAGTATTACGCTTCAGGACAGGGGAAGAAAAGATGGAAGAACTACATGTTGATTTATTTTAAAATTCTGATATAATTTCACCATTTCAAAATTATGTCAACATCATATTCTCCTGTGGAAATAGCCTGAGAGTAGTGGCCACTTTCCTTTCAACAACAGAAATACCGAATTAGCTACAATTCATTTTTGTTTGTTTGTTTATTTATTTATTTCAGACTGGGTCTTGCTCTGTCACCCAGGCTGGAGTGCAGTTGTGCAATCATGGCTCACTGCAGCTCAATTCCTGGGCTCAAGTGAGCCTCTCGCCTTAGCATCCCAAGCAGCTGAGAACATAGGCACACACTCCATTTTCTGTAGAGACAAGGTCTCCCTATGTTGCCCAGGCTGGTTTCAAACTCTCAGTGATCTTCCTGACTTGGCCTCCCAAAGTGCTGGGATTACAGGTGTGGGCCACCATGCCTGGCCTATTAGCTATAATTCTTTCTGAGTGTATTTTATTTATTCTGGGAATTGTATGACTAAAACAATCATTGAAACAAGGCATACTCTTTTCAGAGTGTGGTCCTAAAGAGGCGGAGGTAAAACAAAAAAAGTCACTAAAACATCTGTTGAATGTGTAGATGACATATATAAACTCATTTAATGTTCACAGTAATGCTATGAGGTATTAAGCCTATCTTGCAGATGACAGTACATACTATAAGCTTATATGGAAAACATAGTAGATAAAAAAATGTTTATTAAAGAAACAGAGCATTTATCAGACAGCCCTTATTCAATACTGGTTCCCAAATTCCCTTCATATTTAATTATAGTTAAAAACAAAATGGTGGCCAGCCTGGCCAACATGGTGAAACCCCATCCTTACTAAAAATACAAAAATTAGCCGGGCATGGTGGCGTGCACCTGTAAACCCAGCTACTCTGGAGGCTGAGGCAGGAGAACTGCTTGAACCTGGGAGGGGTGAGGTTGCAGTGAGCTGAGATCGTGCCATTAAACTCCAGCCTGGGCGACAGAGCAAGACTCTGCCTCAAACAAACAAACAAACAAATGGTGACCCAATAAGAAATAGCTAACACTTCAATCACTTTCCATTTATCTTAGGATAAAACCCCAAATCCGTAAAAAGGCCTAGAAGGCACTGAATAATGTAGTCCCTTCCCAGTTTGAGCCACATTCCTATTCTTCTCACTTTCTCCAGATATTCAATAAATAACTGAAAATGCAATTATAATACAAGGAGCACAAGACAGTAGTGCAATTTTACTTCCACTTGTCCTAGACAAAATGTATAGAAGTTTTTGATGCTGGGCACAGTGGCTTATTCCTGTAAACCCAACACTTTGGGAGGCGGAGGCAGGTGGACTGCTTGAGCCCAGGAGTTCATGAGACAGCCTGGGCAACATGGAAAAACTCCATCTCTACAAAACATTCAAAAATTAGTCAAGTGTGGTGGTGTGCACCTATGGCCCCAGCTACTCAAATCAGAAGGCTGAGGTGGGAAGATCACCTGAGCCCACCAAGGTTGAGGCTTGTGGGCTGTGATTGCACTACTGTGCTTCACAGAGTGAGACCCTGTCTCCAAAAAAAAAAATTTTTGACTATGATCTATTGTAAAAAATACACTTTATATTGTGACCAAGTACCTGCACGCATATTTTATTTCAATGCTTTCTTACTATGTACAATGTACTCTGCTAAATTTCTGCTTGAGTCATCATGTTCTAGAGACAAAGGAGTGAATGGAGGAGGCAGCTATTACTTCCACTACTGATATTTCTAATATATATAGATATTTTCTAATATATATAAAATACATATTTATTTTCTACTTGATATTTTCTAATATATATTAAATATATATTTATTTTCTACTATATATATTAAATCAGATTACTAACTCATTAAGTTAACTTTATAACCCATAGATTACTACCTGCTGTTTGTAAAACACTGTTCTACTTCACATGTAATAGTAATGTTTAAAGGGAAAAGAACATGATGTGGGACATCCTCTCTTCTAGGCACAGGGAAAAAAGGGCAAGTTCAGGGACCCTAGACAAGTGAGAACATGACCCATTTTCATCAATACTGTACTTCTTCCTGATTCTTCAGGTCTCCTCGTCAGTCACTTCCCTAGAAAAGCTTTCTCTGTCCACTTCCAGATGAGGTCAGTTTCCCCAGTTATATCCTCTCATTTCCTAATACCTCTCTCCCACTTTAGTAGTTTGACCATATCATTTCTCAGGAAAACAGACATACAGCCACCCTAGTTTTAAGCTCCTCCCCAAGCGGAAGTAATACCTGCCTCCTCTATTCGCTCCTTTGTCTCTAGAACATTATGACTCAAGCAGAAATTCAGTCAATGTGGTGACCAACTATGTAAAGATATTAATCCAAGTCTGCCTCATTGATTCTGCCTGCTGGTTATGGGCTGAACGAAGTTCTATAACAGTAGACCAGAATGGCAGGGCGAGTCCTTCCTGTACAGACCACACAGAGCTTTCTTGCTCAGTTTCTCTTCTGAGAAGCGCCTAGTGGCTGCCAGGCCTGATACATGCTCCTTCTCCAGAAGCCTACATCAAGCGCTTACACTCTTCCTAAAGATCCACAGCACCTGCAGAGGCTGCGGAAATCACCTCAGCAAGTGATCCCACTGTAAAGGCAGGGGAAGTACTTGTATTTATTGAGCATATTATATGTTCCAGGCACTATGGTAGATGATCTACAGGCCTGAGTGCATTTCATCACTTCATTGTTAATGAGATGGACGCTTCTCACACAGCTCTCTTTTGGCTGCTGGTGAAAAAGAAAATGCGGGTTATCAACTAAACAATTAGAAAAAAAAAATCACAAGTATATCTAGGATTTTTTTTTTAAATCTACTTAAATACTAATTAAAAGGATTATGGTTAAGAGAGTCCATACTAGGTTGGACATTATAAGAGAGAAACCGATCATCATGTGAAATGTTGTTATTCATGTGAAAAACACATACTGTTTTTCATCTATTATCTGCATTTTACATCAACATCCTTCCAGCTGAGGAAGCTAAAACATTGGTGAGATTAAGTCTAATAATATACACAATCCATGGAATACTATGCAGCCATAAAAAGGAACAAGATCATGTCCTTTGCAGGGACATGGATGAAGCTGTAAGCCATTATCCTCAGCAAACTAACATTAGTAGGAACAGAAAACTAAACACTGCATGTTCTCACTTTGCAGGGACATGGATGAAGCTGTAAGCCATTATCCTCAGCAAACTAACTTAGGAACAGAAAACTAAACACTGCATGTGCTCACTTATAAGTAGGAGCTGAACAATGAGAACACGTGGACACAGGGAGGGGGAGAACACATGGACACAGGGAGGGGAACAACACACACTAGGGCCTGTTGGGGCCTGTTGGAGGTGCCGCGGAGAGCATTAGGGAAAAGAGTTAATGCATGCTGGGCTTAATACCTTGGTGATGGGTTAACAGGTGCAACAAACCACCACGGCACATGTTTACCTATGTAACAAACCTGCACATTCTGCACATGTACCCCAGAACTTAAAAAAATTAAAGTAAAAAATATATAAATACACAAAAAATCAGAAAGATAAACCAGATCTCAAATCTTCTAGCTTACGTGTTTAACTAATTTGGACTTTCCAAACATTATATATTTTAGAATGAACACTAAGAAAGTTCAGGCTGGGAGCAGTTGCTCGTACCTGTAATCTTAGCACTTTGGGAGGCCAAAGCAGGAGGATCATCAGGAGCCCAGGAGTTCAAAAGCAGCCTGGGCAACACAGTGAGACCCCTGTCTCTACAAAAACTTAAAGTATAAAAAAATTAGCCAGGCCTGGTGGAGTGTGCCTGTAGGCCTAGATACGTGGGAGGATTGCTTGAGCCTGGGAGGTTGAGGCTGCAGTGAGCCATGATCATACCACTGCACTCCAGCATGGACAGCAGAGTGAGACCCTGTCTTAAAAAAAAAAAAAAAGCTCACTTCAGCAGCATATATACTTAAATTGGAATGATACAGAGAAGATTAGCATGTCCCCTATACAAGGATAACACTTTTTTAAAAAAAACTACTTAAATACTATATATTTTAAAAAACGTTTTAAATGCACATATGCAAAACCCTGTTATAGAATAAGTCTCAAAATCTTTGAATTGTAAGAAAGCCTCCTACCACCTTAGCTTTTAGGCCCCTTGACACTTATAAGCATTAAATATCACAATCTTCTATAATCATGGCTATTAGGAAAATTTGCCCAGGAACTAGCAACATAGTAAGACTGTTAATCACAGGATTAATGACATGAAATTAGAGAAAATTCTAGTACAAATAACACTATTGTTATCTTTCTACTGCTTTCAGCTGAAAGTCATCATTTATATCCAATGCTCTCCTTAAGAGGACATAAATTCCCTGTCCAAACCTTCAGAAAGAACTCCGAACAAGCTCTTCCATAACATACACTAAAAGTGCTTAAGTGCTCAACATTTATTAAAGATAAATGTGAATGTTGAAACTATTTTTCAACCTCAAGAAGAGCTAAAAATTCATGTTAATGTTAGTCTGCCAAGACTTAAGAGATTAGCATTATGATGTATCATTTCCCTATTTCCACTCTGCCATGTGCCTCATAGCTATTCACAACTCGTATCATAGGAGGCTCTGTTAAATGGTTGTAATCCAAAAATATCCACCTAAGCTACGGCAGCAAGCTTGAAAGAGTCTGAATAGTCTTAATACAGAATAAATTAACAACTATTTGCAGAGAACATCTGCTCGAAGGAAGGAAGGAAGGAAGGAAGGAAGGAAGGAAGGAAGGAAAGAAAAAGGGAAGGAAGCAAGGAAAAAGGGAGGGAAGGAAGGGAGGGAGGGAGGGAAAAGGGAAGGAAGGAAGGAAGGAAGAAGGAAGGAAAAAGGGAAGGAATGAAGAGAGGGAGGGAGGGAGGGAGGAAAAAGGGAAGGAAGGGAAGGAGGGAGGGAGGGAAAAGGGAAGGAAGGAAAAAGGGAAGGAAGGAAGGAGGGAAAAAGGGAAGGAAGGAAGGAGGGAAAAAGGGAAGGAAGGAGGGAAAAAGGGAAGAAAGGAAGGAAGGGAGGAACAAAGGAACGAAGGAAGGAAGGAAGGCAGGCAGGCAGGCAGGCTCGCTCCATAGAATAGAGGAAAATATAAAATGAATAGATTTGTGTTAATATTCTAATGCAACACAAAACTCCACTTTAGAAACACTGCCTTTCTCCTTTGCAAATTTGCACCATGGAGTTCTTTCCAAAAGGTGTATGTTCTTATTTGTTTATTTATTTATCTATTTATAGGCAGGGTCTCACTGCACAGCTCAGTGCAGCCTGAACCTTCCAGGTTCAAGGGATCCTTCCACCTCAGCCCACTTAGCAGCTGGGACTACAGGCACACACCACCACACCCAGCTAATTTTTAAATTTTTTGTAGAGACAGGGTCTTGCTATGTTTCCCAGGGTGGTCTTGAACTCCTAACCTCAAGCAATCCTCTTGCTTTAGCCTCCCGAAGTTCTGGGATTACAGGTGTGAGCCACCACCACATCGGGCCAAAATGATAAAATTTTTTTCACATGTGCAGAACGTGCAGCTTTGTTACATAGGCATATGTGTACCACAGTGATTTGCTGCACCCAAAATGATAAATTTTATGTTATGTATATTTTACCATGACAAAACAAAATCTGTAACATCTTTTCATTTAAAACAACTTGTTTACTAACTCTTAAATACCAATACATTGAAGATATAAAAAATTACCCAGAGATTTGCCCCACTGGACCTTCCATGGCAGAAGGAGGTATTTATAATGAATACAAAGTAGAAACTAATACATTTATTATGAATAAAATAACATTTCAGAGGACGGAACAATTCCTTTTGGTCAAAAGATTGTGGAAGCCATAGAGGAGATGGCATTTGAATTGAGCCATGATGCTTAAAATAGCTAAGAGGTGGAAACAACTCCAATGCCCACTGACGAATGGATAAAGAAAATGTGGTACATACATACAAATGGAACATTGCTCAGCCTTAAAAAGAAGTAAATCCTGTCACATGCTACAACATGGGTGAATCTCAAGGACATTATGGTAACTGAAATAAGCCAGTCACAAAAAGACAAATACTGTATGATTCTACTTATATGTGGTATCCAGAGTAGTCAAACTCATGGAAACAGAAAATAGAACAGTAGTTGCCCAGGGCTGGGAGTGGGGGAAATGTTGCTCAATGAGTACAGGGTTTCAGTGAGGCGAGATGAAAATATTCTAAAGATCTACTACAAAAGACTGTGAATATACTTAACACTACTGAACTGGATACATAAAAAAAGTTAAAATCGTAAATTTGCTGGGGGCGGTGGCTATGCCTGTAATCCCAGCACTTTGGGAGGCTAAGATGGGCAGGTCCCTTGAGCTCACGCGTTCAAGACCAGCCTGGGCAACACGGCAAAACCCCATCTCTACAAAAATACAAAAATTAGCTAGGTGTGGTGATATGCACCTGTAATCCCAGCTACTCGGGAGGCTGAGGCAGGAGAATTGCTTGAGGGCAGGAGAATTGCTTGAGCTCAGGAGGTGGAGGTTGCAGTGAGCTGGGATCAGGCCACTGCATTCTAGCCAAGGTGATAGAGCCAACTCTTGTCTCAAAAAAAAAAAAAAAAAAAAAAAGAGAGAGAGATGGTAAATTTGATATTACGTACTTTTTTTAACAAAATAAAAAAGCAGGGGGAAAGAGTAGGCAGGATTTTGCCATACGAAGATGGGGGCTTGATTTTCCAGCCCGTCTTCTCCCATTCATGATTCCTCACCCTTTGTTTTGTAACTTTGCAGCTCCTTTCCTACACATGGAATATGGACTGGGCCAAGTAACTTGCTTTGGCCAAAGAGATGCTAACAGATTGGATGCAAGCAAAGGCTTAAAATGAGCTTAGCTAGGTCATACTTTTGCACTTTGGACATTGCTACTGGGTAGCTACTTCCCCTCCAACCTTGGGCTCAGAATGAACACATGTGGAGCAGACCTAAACCCAAAGCTCACAGTAAAAAGTCAACCCCAGTGAGACAAACAGTGTTAAGCAGAGCTACCCACTTGAACCCTGCTCAGGTCAGCCAGCCCTAGTAGGCCTGCAAACACACAAGTGTAAATTTGGAAGTCTGCTATGCAGACTTATTGTGGCTTTTAGCGAACTGATACATGATAGAACAATAAAAGGACATTCTGAGCATAAAAATAACAACAGCCTAAGCAGAGAGGTAGGAAATGGCAAATCCTTATGAGGAACATATTGAGCATTAGACTATGGGGCTGTTTTTGGACTTCTGCTTAAAATCCTCAATGACTGGACTTCTGCTTAAAATCCTCAATTATTTCTCTTTGATTCTCTCTCTCTCTCTCTCTCTCTCTCTCACTCACTCACTCCGTTGCCCAGGCTGGAGTGCAGTGGTGCGATCTCAGCTCAGTGCAGCCTCCACCTACTGGGTTCAGGTGATACTCCTGCCTCAGCCTCCCAAGTACCTGGGATTACAGGCACACACCATCACACATATCTGATTTCTGTATTTTTAGTAGAGATGGAGTTTCGCCATGTTGGCCAGGCTGGTCTCAAACTCCTGACCTCAAGTGATCCGCCCGTCTTGGCCTCCCAAAGTGCTGGGATTACACGCATTAGACACTGCACCTGGCCCTTTTAAGTTTCTTTCTTTGTACTAAGAATTTGGCTGCAATGTAAAGCATTTGATGGGAGGTAGCAGATGAATTTGAAAAGATAGGCTGGGGCACTATCACGGAAGACCTTGCCTGAGTCTTCACTATTAAAATCTAAGCATGTCAAATGCCTAGGAGAGAGTGCATTCCACAGAAATTGCACTACTACTAGTTTTGCTTGTGAAATTTTCATTGAGCAATAATTAACCTTGTTAACTATACACATGCAACTAACAAAATGTCTTATTAACAGCCTTATCATCAAAAATCTTTTTTTGACAAAAAGTGGGCATAAGGGCGAAATAAATTGTAGTTCTGCCTTTTGTGAGAAATTTGTGAATTAAAGTATTCAGATCAAGAAAGTGTGCTTCCTAAAATGCAAACAAATATGTATAGATCAATTTTTTAATGTTATTTAAATTCTAGCTATAAAATTATTATTTAACAATTAAAATCATGGAATGGTTTATTATTGCCATACCGTAGAGATTTTTTTTAATGGTCTAGAATGCCTAAGTGATGGCTTTCTTCTTTCTTTAAAAGTATTATTTCTTAATATTATAGTTTTGATTTAGGAGAGTAAATATTAATATGCATTTACAATCTATCTTGCAAATTTGTTTTAACCATGAAACAGAAAAATTAGCCAGAATTTTCTTTTATACCCACAAAACAATAAACAAATGTGTAAAAAATTCTGCAGAATCAGAAAATGTTCCATTGGTGCTTCTTTGGAAAACAAAAACAAAAACAAAAACCCAAGTTCTATTGCTCCTCAAAAGTACTCAAGGAATAGCAGATACTGTGACCCTATACAAGCTAAGTTAATGTTTCTTCTGCTAAATGGCACACAATTAAACTTATATAATAATTATAATATTAATATAGTCCAATTTGTTAATAATTCAATTTGAAATGCAGAATCACAAATGACTGTGATTCCTAAACAAGAACTTACAAATGCTTAATAATGTTATAAACTGGCCAGGCGCAGTGGCTCACACCTATCATCCCAGCACTTTGGGATGCTAAGCGGGGTTGATCACCTGAGGTCAGGGGTTCAAGACCAGCCTGGCCAACATGGTAAAACCCGGTCTCTACTAAAAATACAAAAATTAGCTGGGCGTGGTGGCAGGCACCTGTAATTCCAGCTACTTTGGAGGCTGAGGCAGGAGAATCGCTTGAACCCAGGAGGCAGAGGTTGCAGTGAGCCAAGATTGCGCCACTGCACTCCAGCCTGAGCAACAAAAGCGAAACTCCATCTCAAAAAAAAAAAAAGTTATAAATTTACCAAAAAGGAAGGCTTTTTTAACACCATTCTACTGTGAACACAACTGGCTTCCAGAAGAAAAAAAACAAAATATACTTTCCATTCATCTGTGAAAGCAGACTAGACATTGCAATAACTCACATAGGACCTACATGTTAAATCAAGGGCAGAGGTTTAGATTCCATGCTATTCATCACACTCATTAATTTCTTAATACAAAAGTATTTCAGCATTTGAAACATAGTACTATTCACAAAATTTGTTATAAGAGTTCTGACATGGATCAGCTACACTGGGACATTCCCTGAAAGATAAATGGATCCTTTGGGGAGAGGATTAACTTTTTCAATACAACAGAATACCAAAATATGAATTATTTCTCTAGAACACTGAAACCATAAAGGAGAAATGTTTGGTGTAGCACAGATGCCAGATCAAAAAGTCTACAGAAAAAAGCACGTTAACCTAGCAAAGGGCAAAATCATGTTAGTTGATACATAAAGGAATCCCACTTCCCAAAGAAAATCATTATACAGAAGTTCAACTTTTCAGAATTCCTTAAAGAATTTATGTTGTTCAAATTAACCCAAAGCCTCTAATTTAGATCATTTTCAGGCTAGGATGGGTCTGTGATCAGTCATTCCCTATTAATTAGAGAAAGGCAGCATGGGTGGAAGATGGAAATTGTAGATGAAAAAAGACATCTCGGCCGGGCGCGGTGGCTCACGCTTGTAATCCCAGCACTTTGGGAGGCCGAGGCGGGCGGATCACGAGGTCGGGAGATCGAGACCACGGTGAAACCCCGTCTCTACTAAAAATACAAAAAATTAGCCGGGCGTGGTGGCGGGCGCCTGTAGTCCCAGCTACTCGGAGAGGCTGAGGCAGGAGAATGGCATGAACCCGGGAGGCGGAGCTTGCAGTGAGCCGAGATTGCGCCACTGCACTCCAGCCTGGGCGATAGAGCGAGACTCCGTCTCAAAAAAAAAAACAAACAAACAAACAAAAGACATCTCTTGTCCATACTGTAATCCAGTTCCATCCAACTCCATCAATATCCACTCAGAGGATGAGGGTTTCAACTAAGAACTGCCCTAAGAACTTTGAAAATTAAGTCTGCAGGGAAAGGGAGAAACTCCTAACGCTCTGGGAAGTGGGGTGTTTCAAAGAAGGTTTAAAGATGATAGGGCCTGGGTGTGTGGCTTACACCTGTAATCCTAGCACTTTGGAAGGCCGAGGCAGGAGGATGGCTTGAATGCAGGAGTTCAAGACCAGCCTGGGCAATATAGCGAGACCCTGTCTCTGCAAAAAATTAAAATAATTATCCAGGGATGGTGGCATGCTCCCGTAGTCCTAGCCACTTGGCAGGCTGAGGTGGAAGGATCACTTCAGCCCAGGCAGTTGAGGCTGCAGTGAGCTGAGAGAGCACCACTGAACTCTAGCCTGGGTGACAGAACAAGACCTCATCTCAAAATAAATAAAGATGATAGGGCACAAATCTAACAAAATGAAAACAATTAATACTAATCAGTCCTAGGAGACACACACATACATGTGTACACACACACATCAGTAAGGTTCAGTACCTATTCTATCCTGGAGCTGACATCTTTCTCTTCCCCAATTTTTTTTGTGTGCAGACCATGTATCATTATCACAGGGAACTTTGAAAACAGAGGTTTCTGGGCACACTAAATTTTACCCTCTTAGGGCAGAGGAGGAAGGGCTCAGGGATGGGTATTTTTCTTAAGCTTCCCGAAGAGTTCAGCAAACCACTTTTACATTAGCATTTGAGAATCACTACATATCTCTTCCCCTTAGGAATCATATCCTTAACTGTACTTCAGTTTTGGGGTTTCAAAAAACTATGTTATTAAAAGAAAACATACTAATCAGATTGCAGGAAGAAATAAAAGAATATTTCCAAAAATACAAAATTTTTAAATGTTTAAAAAAAGTAAGTATATATTTATATGCAAAGCCTATTTCTCAGGAATGACAGCAAGAACTTGCTAACTTTAGGCCGGGCACAGTGGCTCACACCAATCCTAGCACTTTGGAAGGCTGAGGTGGGAGGATCATTTGAGGTCAGGAGTTCAAGACCAGCCTGACCAACATGGTGAAACTCCATTTCTACTAAAGATACAAAAAAAATTAGCCAAGCGTGGTGACGCATGCCTGTAATTTCAGCTAATTGGGAGGCTGAGGCAGGAGAATCACTTGAACCCCAGAGGCAGAAGTTGCAGTGAGCCAAGATCACGCCACTGCACTCCAGCCTGGGCAACACAGCAAGACTCAATCTTAAAGAAAAAAAAAAAACCTGCTAACTTTAGTTGCCTCTTAAAGACGGGAACTAAGTAGCTAAGGGGAAGGAAGACGACTTTCCACTGTGTTACACTTTATAAATGTTGACGCATGTGAACATATTATATATCAAACAATTTTAAAAAAAAGAAAATTTAGAATATGCCACAAAAATCAAAGAGCTATGACAATAAAAAATAACAAGCAACTATAAAGAACATTTTGGAGATAACTGGGGAAATCTGAACATGGACTATGTATTATACAATGGCAGAAAATCAGTGTTAGATTTCCTGAATGTAAAAACTGTTTTTTTCATTCAAAACTGTGTTATGATTATGTATGGTTCTTAGAAGACAAAATCTGAGTATGTAGGAGGAAAGTGTCACGATGATTGCATTTTACTTCCAAATAACTCCGGGAAGTACAATCATATACAGAGAGAGATAAGGCAAATGTGGCAAAATGTTAACAATTTGTGAACAAAGGTGAAGGATAGTTATATGTTCATTGTATAGTCATTTTTTTTTAGTAACAGCTTTACTGTTAATTACTTCATGTACCATCCTTTTAAAGCGTACAATTCAATGGTTTTAATATATTCGCAGAATTATGCAACCATCACCATGATCAATTTTAGAAAAGTCTCATGGTCCCCAAAAAAGCAATCCTGTGCCCATTAGCAATCACTCCTCCTTCCCCTCCAACTCCTGGCAACCATTTTCTGTGACTATGAATTTGTAATCTACTTGCTGTGTCTATGACTTTGCCTGTTCTGGATATTTCGCATAATGGAAATTATGTGATTTCCATGTGGTCTTTTATGACTAGCTTCTTTCACTTAGCATAATGTTCTCAAGGTTCATCCGTGTTGTTGCATGTGTCAGTACTTCATTCCTTTTTTTGCTGAATAATATTCCATTGTATGGATATACCACATTTATTTATCCATTTATCCATTGGTCAATGGACATTTGGGTTGTTTCTGCCCTTTGGCTATTGTAAGTAATGCTGCTATGAACATTCATGTCAATGGTTTTATGTGTGGACATATGTTTTCATTTTTCTTGGATATATACCTAGGAGTAGAATTGCTGATCATATGGTAACTATGTTCATTATACTATACTTGCAACTTTTTATAGCATTAAAAATTTCAAAATAAAAAATTAGAGGAAAACTTTTATAAAGAAAGAATAGGCTGGACGCAGTAGCTCACTCCTGTAATCCCAGCATTTTGGGAGGCCGAGGCGGGTGGATTGCTTCAGCTCAGGAGTTTGAGACCAGCCTGGGCAACATGGAGAAACCCTGTCTCTACCAAAAATGAAAAAATTAGCCAGGCATAGTGGTGCACACCTGTGGTCACAGCTGCTTGGTGGGCTAGGGTGGGAAGGTCGCTGAGCCCTGGAGGTGGAGGTTGCAGTTTGCTGAGATCATGTCACTGCACTCCCACCTGGGCAACAGAGCGAGACCATCTCAAAAAAAAAAAAAAAAAAAAAAAAGGAAAAGAAAAAGAAAGAAAGAATAGTAACATAATAATATATTAATCAAACTATCTTATGCTCAGAAAGACTATGTATGTACGTGGTTGTAGGTAGCACACAACTCGTATTCCTAGCAAGAGAATGTAGTAAATACTTCCTAGGTCTTCTGAAGAACTAATTTATTGACTTACAAAATGATCAGCAAAGAGAAATTATTTATCTGGACTAGATAAAAAAAATCTCAATTTTTAATAACAAGCAATGATGCATACACAAAACAATATGGGCTCTGAAGTCACAGAGCTAAGCTGTGTGACTCTAAGCAAAGTGTTCCACTTCTCTGGGACTCTATAAAAGGTGCACTATTTATACCTGTACTTCAAATCAGGTAACAGAGAAGAGGGTCTTGCATAGTGTCTGGCACACAGTAGTTGCTCAATACATGCTCATTTCCTTCAGAATAGGTATATATAAATATTTCCACCCTCTCCCCCTTTTCCTACAAGGTGAAAAATCAATTGCTGTTTTATTAAAGAACAATAACATTTTAGTTTTTAAACCATAAAACTGTATGAATCTACTTCCAAGTTGTTTTATTTCTGGCCTTTCGTCTGAACTCTAGACCCCCACTTCCAACTGCCTGCTAAATCTTTACTCGAAAATCTGCTAGCAACTCACACTCAACTTGCCCCAATTTTAGCTTACTACCTTCCTTCTAAACCAGTTCCTCTTCAGTTCCTCTTGTCTTTTCAATTCTGTAAACAATATTATCATTGGAGGGGCAAAACCTAAGTACCATCTTTGACAGCAACCTCTCATTATTCCCACCATCCTGTTGACAAGACTTATAGACTTCTTGTCAGCATCTCCTTTCCCACTGTCTTGCAACCATGAGGCCCTCCTTCTGTCTATTAGGCTACCATCATAGCCTGCTAAACTAACCTTTTCTCCTGTAACCTCTCTCTTCACCATCCCATTGTACACACAGTGCCACAGTAATTAGTCTAAGAACAGGATACTCCTGGTTCAAAACTTTGCATGGTTCCCCACTACTTACCAAATTAAGTACAAATTTTCAACCTGGAACACAACTATTCACTCATTTATTCAGCAAACATCTATTCAGCATCTACTATGTGCTAGGTTCTGTTCCAGGTGCTAAAGGCACAGCAGCTGTGATGGAGCTCACATTCTAGTTTTTGAGAAAAGGAAAGAAAAAACACCCTAAACAAACAACAGCAACTTCAGATGGCAATAAATCAGGAGAATAAGATAGTGACTAAAAGCAGAATAGTTTTAGTAGGATAGTGAGAGAAGGCTTCTCTGTTTGAACGAAGACTTAAAGATGAGAAGATAACTACAGTAAGAACATTTAAGGGAGAAAGAACTGCAAGTACCAAAACCCTGAAGGCTTTTTGTATTCTGAAATATCTTCTCATCTCAAAACACCTGCCGTCTTCTTTCCTACAGTTGCTTTCAAAATCCTACCTGCCGTTAAAAGCTCAACTCGGCTGGGCATGGTGGCTCATACCTGTAATCCCAGCACTTTGGGAGGCCGAGACAGGCGGATCACAAGGTCAGGAGCTCGAGATCAGCCTGACCAACATGGTGAAACCCCATCTCTACTAAAAATACAAAAAAAATTAGCCAGGCATGGTGGCGTGTGCCTGTAATCTCAGCTACGCAGGAGGCTGAGGCAGGAAAATCACTTGAACCCAGGAGATTACAGGCACTTAGTGGATGTCTGCCTCCACTAAGAATACTTAAAATGAAACCTAAACTGTATGGCAGAAACTCTAAAAGGAATTACAAATGAGTTTCCAACACATGTTAAAGAATGGCTTGTTCGAAGGAACAAGCAGATAAGTCACTGATTACTTTAAAAGGGACAACATTTATTTGAATAATAATTTGTTAAAAATTCACATTATTTTCAGCCAGGTGCATTGGTTCAGGCCTGTAATCCCAGCACTTTGGGAGGCGAAGGCAGGTGGATCACTTCAGGTCAGGAGTTCAAGACCAGCCTGGCCAATATGGTGAGACCCCCGTCTCCACTAAAAAAAAAAAAAAAAATACAAAAATTAGCTGGGTGTGGTGGCGTGTACCTATAATCCCAGCTACTCAGGAGGCTGAGGCAGGAGAATTGCTTGAACCCAGGAGGTGGAGGTTGCAATGAGCTGAGATCATGCTACTGCACTCCAGCCTGGGCAACAGTGGGATTCCATCTCAAAAAAATATGTATTTTCATATATTTTACTATGTTACAATTTGGTTTCCAGAAAAAAGAAATTCTTATTATTTTATATATAATTCTCTTGTTGTGTGAACTCTTTCCTAAGCAGCAAAATCGGTTATAATACAAGTTTTATGATTACTTCATTCTCGGTCTTTTGCTATTGCTTAGCAGCCGTGTGGTGTTAATAAGACCAATGAAGGTGCCTAATGTATACCTGTTGATTAATGTATATGTATAAAATGTAATCCAGTTATTTATTTCACAGTTATTTCATCACAGATTTTCATAAGAGTGTGGAGAAAAACTCTGAGCTTGTGTGGGACTGATAGGACAGCCACGTTTTCTCCCTCCCTCCTCCCCACACTGACCTGGAGCTGTATTTTTTCAGGATGGCATCCAAAAGGCCAACGAGCTCTTCAGCATTGATGAACTTCTGTGTGCTGAGGGTGTACATCTTCTCATAGAAGTCTGCGATCTCCATCCGAGCCTGAACAAAGAAGCAGAGCTGCTCTGACAGGTGGGAAAGGAGTTCTTCCACGTGAGGAGCAGTCCCACCCAGGGCACCACGGCCAGTCACCACCTTCTTCAGCTCGTTATGCAACGAAGTATAGATGGTGCGGATGGAATCCTTCCTGCTAAAGAAAGACTGGCCCCCTGGCAGGCAAACGACATAAGCACATGACAAGTAAGAAGGAGAAACCGTAAGTACCAAACACCTACCAGCATGCAAAAGCAAAGAATCCAAACCCACTGAGCTCAGTAAGTTTTCATCTACCATATTCTCTGTCTCCTATGATGGAGACATAAATAAATACTTTATGATTCATAATTTCCCTAAGGAATAAGCTAAACAAATACCTGATAGAGTTCATTACTGTAGCAATGGACCTGTGTACAATTTGCTTACCCATGTACCAATTCTCCCCCACTCTAACTCAATGAGGATTCAGATTTACTTCAGAGCATAACTAACCTAGCAAATAACACCAACCGGAACTAAAAAGCCTACCTTTCACATAGATGTATTCAAAGCAAAAGAACACACAAATTATGAAACACTATTGTTATTCCTGATATGTCATGATTTTTTGTTTCTGCTTTAGAGTTGTATTTTCCTTTGAATCTTATCTTTTAGATCATACCAGAAAATTGAATACATACACATATATTCCCTCTATGCAAGGAAACAGACTACTGGGATCCCAGGAGAATAAAGAAAATCTTAGCACTCTTGACAAGATTGACACTATACGTTATAAATAATAAGCACCATATTGTGAATTATTAAGACCAGGAACCAATTATAAATAACTGCTGCTGTAACCAGGGGATTCCAAAGGAAATCAGCAAAAAATAAAACCAAAAACACCTTTACATAGCCAAAAAGGATCAAATAGCATAGATACCATTTACTCACTTCTGTATGTACACATGACTAATTATATTTCTAAGTATACAGCCAGCTTCATGGATGTTCCCTTAAGCAATTCTGCACCCACCAAAGGGCCAGAGGCAAGACATTAGGAAAGTGTAAAGAAAAAAAGAAACAGGGCAGGTTTAAAACAGTGATTTCCAGGAATACATAAAAAAACTCGGAGATGAACAAGAGTTTAAATTTTCTCTTCAATGAATTTACTATTCTAAACATATACCTGTAATTAGGAATAAAAATGTATCAAGGCATTTGTAAAATATCCTCTTAATAAATGAACCATTTTACAATATTGATTTTAATTCATTGCTCGGTTTATGTTTCAAGAAATGAATCTTCCTTCCCTTACTACTAGGTAACCAACTTGTCCTAGTTTACCCAGGACTTTCCAGGTTTTAGCACTAGAAGTCTAGCTTCTCAGGAAATCTTTATACGGTTTTAAAACAAAGTCCCACATCCTAGAAATACCTCAGGCCTGGGCAAATTTGAACAGTTGGTTACGCTACTTATTTCTGACACCCCAGACAAACTACTGATACTTTGAGAAGTGTTTTTCCAATATACTGTCTAAACCAGGGGTGTTCAATCTTTTGGCTTCCCTGGGCCACATTAGGAGAAGAAGAATTTTCTTGGGGCACATATAAAATATGCTAACACTAACCATAGCTGATGAGGATAAAAAAATGCACAGAAAAATCTCATATTGTTTTAAGAAAGTTTAGCCAGGCATGGTGGCTCATGCCTGTAATCCCAGCACTTTGGGAGGCCGAGGCAGGCGGATCACCTGAGGTCAGGAGTTCGAGACCAGCCTGGCCAACATGGTGAAACCCCGTCTGTACTAAAAATACAAAACAATTAGCCGGGCGTGGTGGTGGGTGCCTGTAATCCCAGCTACTCGGGAGGCTGGGGCAGGAGAATCGCTTGAACCCGCGAGGCAGAGACTGCAGCAAACCGAAATTGTGCCACTGCACTCCAGCCTGGGCAACAGAGCAAGATTCCATCAAAAGAAAAGAAAAGAAAGAAGAAGGAAGGAAAGGAAAGGAAGAAAAGAAACAAAGAAAGAGAAAGAAAGAAAAAAAGAAAGAAAGAAAGAAAGAAAGAAAGAAAGAAAGAAAGAGAAAGAAGGGAAGGAAAAAAAAGGAAAGGAAAGAAAAGAAAAGAAGAAAGGAAGAAAGAAAGTTTATGAATTTGTGTTGGGCCGCATTCAAAGCCATCCTGGACTGCATGTGGCTCGCAGGCCACGGGTTGGACAAGCTTGTTCCAAACAGGTTGAGTAGCTGGCACATCATTTCTCCAACTAATACGATCAAAGTCCATCTGGGTACAGGTGGACCAGTTGTGACACCAATATCCCATACGGAACAGTTCCCTGCAGGGTTTGCCTTCCTCCCATGCCCATATTCAGTTTAGCTCTGCTGATTTTGTAGAGTGCAGGGTACAACATAAATAGACCTC
The DNA here is from genome assembly GCF_009828535.3 of Hylobates moloch. NCBI lineage: Eukaryota > Metazoa > Chordata > Mammalia > Primates > Hylobatidae > Hylobates > Hylobates moloch. The sequence goes on along the minus strand of NW_026652288.1, from coordinate 41,079,524 downwards.
TGTGACCACATCTAGGATAAAACCTCTCAGCTTAGGAGGGTAATAAGAGTATCGCATAAAACCTAAAAGCTGTGGAGGTCTGAAAGACTTGGTTTCAAACCCCAGCTCCCACGATTACAGGCTATGTTGATGTGCAAACTACTGAACCACTTTGAGCTTTAGTTGTCATTTTTAACATAAAACTGGTGATAGAGCTAAAAAAAACAAAATGAAATAACATTTGGTGTGTAATGTGCCTGGAACAAAGAATATATTCTATAATACTAATTTCTTTCCCTTCTATTTATAACTGATACATTTTTTAAAACTCCTAATACATAATTGAGCTTCTGAAACTGTGGTGAATTGGGAGCTTCAAGTACTACAAAAAGAAGAGCTATCTAGTACTATTAAACAGGGTGGCCTTGGTGAAAATTTTAACTTCGCATTGAAAAAGGGATATTATCTGTCTCTAGGACTTATGGGAGTAAAAAAAAGATACCTAACTTCATCAGATTACCCTCATCTGGGGGAATGGAAACACTACATAAATACAAAGAATACCTTTAAAAGCTTATCGATAAACGCTAATCACCAGTATGTGAAACCAAGTAAAGTGAAACTACTCTAAGGAAGAGATAGACCATCAACACATTTCTTTCAAACAGTTCTCTTTTCTCAAAGCTCTTAGGAACCCAATCCTATCTGTTCACTATCTTGGTTTGGAATATCCAGTGGGGACTGACCTTTCTTCATGCTGGAAAACAAGGAATCAGAAACATCCAACTTCTTTCTCTTTTCAATATTTTGAATTTATAAAATATGATTACTTTGAATGACTTTTAGAAGGCTCTAAGTTATAAATGCTCATAATTTCTCAAGATTTCAACAGTTTATCTCATGTCATGAAATTTTAAGTGTATTAAAGGAACGTGTAAAACATCTTGGGCATTTTATTCTCCAACTTCTTGCTAATAATAATTTTTAAACATCAGTTCTCAAGTTAAGTCATTTTCTACTATGTTAAATTTCAGCAACCCGAGGCTGAGGAAACTCTCCAGTAACGAAACAAAGGGAAGAAAAGTATGACCTTCTAAAATTCTCCACGGGCATTGAGTCAGCATATTTTAATCACTGATCCTTCCCCAAACAGGTATTATTCTCTCTTAAAGGAAAGAGAAGGAACCAAGATAAGGGCCTTACTCGAAGTTTTTCAGTAACAGGGTCAAGACAGGAACAGAAAGCTCCCTGTCAAGGTCTATCCTCTGTCTAAAGGCCCTGCTTGCTTCTTTAATCAGCATTCTCTGCTAAGGCCTCAAATAAATACCATCCATAAGAGAGGTAAAAAAAAAAAGACTCACTTTTTACTTGAAATTTGCTAAGCGAGTAGATCTTAAGTAGTCTGACAATATACACATGAAAGAAGGAAGGAAGGAAGGAAGATAACTAAGTAAGGTGATGGATATACTAAGTAGCTTGATTGTGGTGATCATTTCACAATTGATACATACATCAAAACATCAAGTTGTACATCTTAAATATATACAATTTTATTTGCCAATTATATCTCAGTAAGGCTAAAAAAACTTTTCAGAATTATGTTTTAAATTTTTTAAAAGCATGCATAAACTTTTTGTTTTGCTTTGTGAAGAAAACTATATAAATGTTCTAATGAGCGAAGTAGTTGGAGAACATGGGAATGTTTTAAATGGCAACACGAAAGTTTTCTCCTTAAGTTTTTAAGAAAATAGACAGTAAACCTGATAATTGTGAAGTCATATTGTAAGCACACTGATAACATATACACTCCAGTACCAAAAAAAATATGCAAAGATAAAATTTAAATTCTGGAACTTATGTTTACTGTACGTGTAAATAAGTTATGTAGCATTAAATATACTATTTTCAGAATATTTACTCAGAAGTGAGGAGCCCACCTAGGAACCTAACGGTGCCTGGGCATGTTTCACAGCACCAAATGTTGTGTAGGTCAGTTTCAAGGCATAGCCCTCATGCTCACCCATGCCAGCTGGGGTTCAAGCAGAACTAATCAATTTACACATTGAGGACCACTTTACAGAACCCAAGTGAGAGACAGTGAAGATCTTATATACACATTCTTACACACAGGGCAGCCAGTTCTGTTTACATAAAAACCTGGCTCATTCAACTTAAAATTAGAGTAGCAGATTTTTTTAAATGGAGTCAATAAATAGACTTTAGAAAATTCAACTGAACCCACTCATGTTATATGCAAAATTATATGTACATATATATTTTTCTGGAGAGTGAGTACACAGCTTTCATCAAATTTCCCTGGATAAGTTAATAAAAAAAAAAAGCAAAGAATCATGGCACCTGAATCAGTCACCATTCTTTGAGGTGGGGGAGTCTAAAAACAACTAAAACTGCCTAAATATTACCTACCTTCAGTATTACAGCTAGAATCCACCCCATTTTCACATATATAAAAAACATATCTGTATATATATTATACATAAATTATAATTTTCATACACATTTTTAATAAGTTATATGAATGCAAACTCAATCTGACAGTTCGAGGGCAGATATTTTGGTTTCGACTTTATCATCTACCCAACATAACTGCATATATAATTTGCTAATCTATAGAAAGGGGAATAATAACACCATAGCAGCAACTGCAAATTTGTGAGAAATGCCATTGTAAAAAGAGGAGGAAAAAACTAAAGTGAAACTATCTGACCAGTTTTTGCTAATAAATTAGCCTACTAAATAAGTATGTATAAATCAACATACTTGCTACAGCAATTACAATCTCAGGAAACCCTGTCTCTTGAGTGTTTACTGAAAGCTCAATAAGACGTACATGGTCACCTTCAGAAAATATAAGGAAAGTAGGGGGCTGGTTAGGGAACGGGGGCGGTGGATCAAAATGAAATCTACACCAATTTTACATTTCTATTCTCTGTATTTTATATATGTGTCCTTCATTCACATCAGACCTCATGCTTCTGAAAATTGAAGAGTCTAAAACAGGTCAAAGTACTGACTCTAAAACCCCTAGGATTCAAATATATTTATTTGTCACAATTAAGCAGTAATATTATTTTGTATGCATAATCCATGCCTTTTACATCTACCATTTCCTTCTCATCTACTTATACTTATTGCTTCTACTAGTAAAAATCAGTTGAATCAGCTCTTGAATCTTATTTTCAGAGGCAAGATGTACATGAGGTGCTAAGGGTGTTTACCATTTTCCCCTTAAGTCTCCTCTTGCTAGTGTTAGGCATATTGCTTGCCTTTCCTGCCCAGTATTCATTTATTTTCTTTAGTCATTAAATATGTATTGGGGCACTATGAAGACGGGGTAGGACTCCAAATGTGACTCTCGGGCCTTAATCTTAAGAGGCCACACAACAGTGTTCAGTAATAGAACTAGGTTGTTTTGCAAAGTTTTGCTCTTCTGGCTGCAGCGTCACTAATTAAAACAATGAAGACATAGTTTGGTTAACTTCTCATTTATGGCATCAATCCATGCACGAGGCAAAAGGGCAAACCCTTCGGTTTGGGTCACAGCCCTACAAAGAGCATCTACCCAGTTCGCCAATCTATCAGCAGCGCAGGCCGGTGGGCGGGGCTTGTGGAAGCCCAGGGAAGGAAAGGAACGGTGGGAGGAGACCTGGGAATGCCGAGTCGAGCCTGCGACTAGAAGTGACACAGAGACAGGAAACCCAAGCCACTGCCGACTGGGGAATATACCCCCTTTCCTTCCTCCTCAAGGGGCTCGGGGGGCGGGGCGGAGGTACCTAGTTTCTGCCCCAGGTAGGTGAGGCTGTGATAGACCTTCTCGGCCGCGGCCAGGTGCGCCAAGGCCGCCAGCAGCGACAGCCAGCTGCCCCCCGCGCTCTTGTTGGCCTCTCGTTCCTTCTCCACATTGTCCTTAGCCTTGTCGTAAGAGAAGATACCCAGGTGAGAGAAGAACGTCTCCAGCACCGCCTGTTCCACCGGGACCGGGGCGGCCAGCGGGATAGACTCCCCCATGCGAGCTGCGCCCCAGCTCGACCCACGTGGCTCTCCTCGGCCTCGCACTTCCGGGTTCTGAAGGAACGGGCTTGCGCACAAGCGTGCGTGCGCGTGACCGCCTCCACCGGCGGACTTGTGAGCGCGCCGCTGCCGGGTCGTTCCTGGGCCTTACAGAAGAAGCTGATAAGGGCCAAGGAAAGAGGGAGGTAGCGGTTCCTGAGCTCCTTCGGCGCTTCGGCTCCTGCAGCTCTGACTATTCGGACCGTCAGGGTAGAATAGGAGGCGGCCAGTTCCCTGCTCTAAGAAGTTGTCTGCGCTCTGAGGTGAGCTGACAGGCCCCTCCCTGTGAGGTTCGTCAGCGCTGGTGACGTCATGCAAACGTGACGTCGGCCCTGGCCAGAACACCTGGCCTGGGCTCGCTGGGCCAGCTGAGAGATGGGGAAGTGCCTGGAGTTGTGCTCACACTCACAGCAGGGACCCTAGTCACTTCTGACAGCTTCTACAACAACTCAGGGAAGTGATTTGTTGAGATTAGAAGACTGACGGGTAAAGGTTGATCTCGTCCCCATTGCCTAGTTTTCATCACATCACACACCATCGGTTAACTCTCACCTGTATCCTGTTCTAGTTCTCCCAGGTTTGTGTTAGCCCTGCAGCTAATAAGCAGAGCCCCTGGCCCAAACTACATTAACCTTCCTTAAAAAGTTGTCTTTTTTTTTTTCTTTTTTTTGAGACGGAGTCTCGCTCTGTAGCCCAGGCTGGAATGCAGTGGTGAGATCTCGGCTCACTGCAGCCTCCACCTCCCAGATTCAAACGATTTTCCTGCCTCAGCCTCCCTAGTAGCTGGGATTACAGGCCAGCGCCACCACACCCGGCTAATTTTCGTATTTTTAATAGAAACGGGGTTTCACCCTGTTGGCCAGGCTGGTCTCAAACTCCTGGCTCAAGCAATCTTCCCACTTCAGCCTCCCAAAGTGTTGGGATTACAGGTGTGAGCCACCACGCCTGGCCAGAATGAAGGATACATTAATGTAAATTGTGCACATTGTCATTTAGATTAATTACAAGTTCCTTTGGCATTTAAGAAACCCCATGAACCCGGCTCATACTTATATGTCCACTACTTTGGAACACTACCCACTACTCGATAGTTTTTTCCTTTCTTTTTCTTTGTACATACTTATTTTATGCTTCTTAGTCACACTATTTAATCGCATATATTTACATGTGCCTTTCCCCAAGTGGTGAGATCCCTAGGGTACACTAGGGTTCACTTTACAGTTATAATCTTTTCATATTGGATGGCGCAGCCATGTTTGTTGAACAAATGAGAGAATTGCCTGTTTTCGTTTTTTCTAAAACTAGAGCTGCCATCATCACTACCTTTTAAAAGAAATCTCACTAATCTAATTTTAATGACTAGGTATTGTGCACTTGTACCCTATACTCAAGAGTGTAATTGGATAAGATCAACTCTGTTAACAATGATACAAGGCAGTTTTTTTTTTTTTTTGGTTGTTTTATTTTGTTTTGTTTTTGGACAGGGTCTCACTCTTTCCTCCAGGCTGGAGTTTCCCCCAGGCTGGAGTGCAGTGGCGTGACCTTGGCTCAAGGCAACCTCCGCTTCCCAGGCTTTAGTGATTCTCCTGCCTCAGCCTCCCAAGTAGCTGGGATTACAGGCCAGTGCCACCACACCTGGCTAATTTTCGTATTTTTACAAACCTGCCCCATGTATCCCGAAACTTAAAGTATAATAATAAAAAAAAAATGCCATCCTGGGGAAAAGATATCTGTAATATATGTCAGACAAAGGTTTAATGTACTTAACATATCAAGATCTCTTACTAACCAACAAAAATAAAAGGACATGAATATATAAGTCCCAAAAGAAATATAAAACTCAAATAATTCTTTTTTAATGCTCAAGCTCACTAGTAATCAAATGCAAAATAAACTATATTCTGTGTTTCATCTACCAAACTAGCAAAAGAAACTGTTTAATTTTATTTCAATAGTTTTGGGGGTACAGGTGGTTTCTATAGGAATAAGTTCTGTAGTACTGATTTCTGAGAGTTTTGGTGCACCTGTCACCTGAGCAGTGTATACTATACCCAGTGTGTAGTCTGTTCTCTCTCACCCCTCTCCCAGCCTTCCCTGCGAGTCCCCAAAGTCTATTATATCATGCTTATGCCTTTGCATTCTCATAGGTTAGCTCCCAAAAGAAACATTTTAATTGCTGATAAATGTGCAATAAACATCTCCCCATTTTCCCCACCCCCCAGACCCTGGCAATCATGATTCTACTCTCTGCTTCTATGAGTTCAACTTTTTTAGATTCTCCATATAAGTGAGGTCATAGAATATTAGTCTTTCTGTGTCTGGCTTATTTCACTTAATGTAACATCCTCCATGTTTATCCATGTTGTCACAAATGTCAGGATTTCCTTCCTTTTTATGGGTAAGTATTCCATTGTCTGTATTTACTACATTTTGTTTATCTCTTCATTCATTGACAGACACATTGTTTCTGTATCTTGACTATTGTGAGTAATCCTTTGGATATAAATGCAGAAGTGGAATTGTTGGATCATATGATAGTTCTATTTTTAATTTTTTGAGGAACCTCCATACTATTTTTCCATAATGGCTGTATCAATTTATATTCCCACCAGCAGTGTACAAGGGCTCCTGTTTCTCTACACCCTCAGCAACACTTGTTATTGCTTGTCTTTTTTTTTTTTTTTTAAATAGAGACAGTCTTGCTGTGTTGCTTAGGCTGGTCTCAAACTTTCAGTGTCAAGCAGTCTTCCCACCTCAGCCTCCCAAAGTGCTGGAATTACAGGCATGAGCCACCCCGCCTGGCCATTTTTTTGATAATAGCCATTCTAACAGGTGTGAGGTGATATCTTATGGTTTTGACTTGCATTTTCATGATGATTCGTTATGTTGAGTTTGTTTTAATGTATCTGTTGGCTATTTTTATGTCTGCTTTGGAAAACTGTCTATTTGCATCCTTTGCCCAATTTTTAATTGGGCAATTTGTTTTCTTGCTGTTGAGTTGTATGAGTTCCTTACATATTTTGGATATTAACTCCTTACCAGATATATGGTTTGCAAATATTTTCTCCCATTGCATAGGTTACCCTTTCATTTTGTTGATTGTTTCCTTTGCTGTGCAGAAACTTTTTAGTTTGATGTAGTCCAACTTGTTTATTTTTGCTTCTGTTGCCTGTACTTTGGGTGCATATCTGAAAAATCATTGCCAAGACCAATGTCAAGTGGCTTTCCCCCTATATTTTTTTCTAGGAGTTTTATAATTTCAGGCCTGATATTTAAGTCTTTAACCCATTTCAATATAATTTTTGTGAAGGGTGTAAAGTAAGGATATAATTTTACCCTTTTGCAGGTAGATACCTTAGATACCTAGTTTTTCCAACGCTATTTATTGAAGACACTATCCTTTACCTATTGTGTATTCTGGATGCCCATGTCAAAGATTAGTTGACCATATATGTGTGGGTTTATTTTTAAGCTCTGTATTCTTTTCCATTGGTCTCTGTGTCTGTTTTTATGCCAGTACTACACTGTTTTGATTAGAATAGCTCTGTAATATAATTTGAAAACAGGGAGTGTGATGTCTCTAGCTTTGTTGTCGTTTCTCAAGATTGCCTTGATTGGCCAGGTGCGGTGGCTCACGCCTGTAATCCCAGCACTTTGGGAGGCTGAGGTGGGCAGATCACGAGGTCAGAAGATCGAGACCATTCTGGCTAACACAGTGAAACCCTGTCTCTACTAAAAATACAAAAAAATTAGCCAGGCGTGGTGATGGGTGCCTGTAATCTTAGCTCCTCGGGAGGCTGAGGCAGAAGAATGGCATGAACTCGGGAGGTGGAACTTGCAGTGAGCCGAGATCACGCCATTGCACTCCAGCCTGGGTGACAGAGCAAGACTCCGTCTCAAAAAAAAAAAAAAAAAAAAAAAAGATTGTCTTGATTATGTGAGGACTTTTGTGGTTCCATATGAATTTTGGGATTGTTTATTTCTATGAAAAAAATGCCATTGGGCGTTTGATAGAGATCACATTGAATCTAGATTGCTTTGGGGAGTATAGACATTTTAACAATACTAATTCTTCAATCTGTGAACATATCTTTATTTGTGTCTTCATTTTCTTTCATCAATGTCTTATTGTTTTTAGCGTACAGATTTTTCACCTGCTTGGTTAAATTTATTCGTAATTATTGTATTGGTTTTGATGCTAGTATAAATAAGATGTTTTCTTAATTTCTTTTTTAGGTAGTTTATTGTTAGTGTATAGAAATGCAACCAATTTTCATTTGTTGATTTTGTATCCAGCAACTTCACTGAATTGGTTTGTTCTAATTTCTTTCTTTCTTTCTTTCTTTCTTTCTTTCTTTCTTTCTTTCTTTCTTTCTTTCTTTCTTTCCCTCTTTCCTTCTTTCATTTTCTTTCTTTCTTTTTCTTTATTTTTTTCTTTCTTTCTCCTTCCTTCCTTCCTTCCTTTTCAATCTCTCTCTCTCTCTCTCTCTCTTTTGAGACAGGGTCTCGCTATGTCATCCAGACTAGAGTGCAGTGGCATAATCACAGCTCACTGCAGCTTTAACCTCCTGGGCTTAGGTGATCATCCCACCTCAGCCTCTGAAGTAGCTGGGACTACAGGCCCACGCCACCACACTCGGCTAATTTTTTTATTTTTTGTAGATACAGGTGCCGCTATGTTGCCTAGGATGATCTCAAACTCCTAAGCTCAAGCAACCCTCCTGCCTCGACTTTCCAAAGTGCTGGAATTATGGGCGTGAGCCACTGTGCCCAGGTGAGTGTTCTATATATCAGATTATGTCATATGCAGAGATAATTTAACTTCTTTTCTGATTTGGATGACTTTTATTTCTTTTTCTTGCCTAATTACTCTGGTATATTCCTTTAATTTGTTGAGAGTTTTTATCATGAAAGATGTTGAATATTATTAAATGCTTTTTCTTGCATCTACTGAATTGATCATATGATTTTTATACTTTGTTTAGTTAATGTGAAATATCACATTGGTTGATTCACCTATGATGAACTGTCCTTGCATCTCAGGAATAAATCCTACTTGATCTTAGTGTGTGATACTTCTAATGTGGCATTGAATTTTGTTTGCTAATATTTTGTTGAGGATTTTTGCCTGTAGAGCCAGAAGTCAGGGATATTGGCCTATAATTTTCTTTTCTTTGTAGTATCTTTATCTGGCTTTGATGCAAGGGTAATGCTGGCCACATAAAATGAGTTTGGAAGTGTTCCTTTCTCTTCAGTTTTAAATGCTTGGTAGAATTCACCCATGAAGCTATCTGGTCTGGGCTTTTCTTTTTTTTCCTTTCCTTTCTTTTTTGTTTTTTACTAGCCCTGCCAAAGGAAGACCTCAAAAAATTAGCTAAAAACTCAGAGTCTTTCCTCTTCACAGGAATCTTGAGTAAAAGGTGAAAAATTTATGTGACCTGAAAACAAGCCAGAATATTGCTGGGTTTTTCTCTATTGGGAAGTTTTTGGTTACTGGATCAATCTCCTTACTCATAATTGGTCTGTTCAGATTTTCTGTGTCTTTGTGATTCAGTCTTGGTAAATTGTATGTTTCTAGAAATTAGAGTACTACCTTGAACTTAACAGATGTTCATTAAATATTTAATTGATTCTTCTTGTCTCATAAGAATGATATAAGAAAATACATAGTGTTAATGACATGTCAAGCTGTTAAAACGTTAAAGTTATAAAGCAAGAAATTACTTTGAATGGTTCAGCCCATGAGCAGGATATTTTGTATAGCAGCAATAACTATTTGCTTATTTTTATTTTTTTAGAGACAGGGTCTTGCTATGTTGCCCAGGCTGGTCTCAAACTCCTGGACACAAGTGATCCTCCTGCCTTGGCCTTCCAAAGTGCTGGGATTACAGTCATGAGCCACCACACCTGGCTCATTATTTGTTATTGGTAACATATTAGATATCTATTGCTGCATAATGAATAACCCCAAAACATAGTGGCTTAAAACAATAAAAATCATTTATTATCTCTCACAATTTCTGTGAGTTGGGAATTCAAAAGTAGATCAGTTGGGCGGTTCTATGTCAGTCTCTTATAAAGTTTCAGTCAGATGTTGGCAAGGGCTGTAGTCATCTAAAGTCTTGACTAGACTGGAGAATCCCCTTCCACGGTGGCTCTCTCACGTTCTTGGCAGCTTGGCCTGAGCTATTGGCCACATGGGGCTCTCCACAGGACTCCTTGAGTGTCCTCACAGCATGGTCACTGGCTTATCCTGGAGCAAGTGGTTCAGAGACCAAAGCAGGAGCTGCAATGCCTTTTATCACTTAGCCTCAGAATTCACACATCACCTCTGCCATATTCAGAGCCACCCTTGATTGAATTTGAGCAGAAGACTAGTGAAGGGTCTGAATGCTAGGAAGCAAGCATCACTGGAGGTTATCCTAGAGGCTGGCTTCCACAGATGATGACATTTTCAGCATAGAGAATTCTTTGTCTTCCTAAAAATATCTAAGGATGACAGCCTTAACTGCTCCTTCAGTAATATTTTATTACTCAAGAAACTGTTTCTTAATTTCAGGCAAAATCTCTCTTAAGTCTAGAAAAACAACTCTGCTCAAGACCATTGATTTGGTATTGCTCTTCACAGGTCTTTGAAAATAACCCTCGTGACAATGCCAGTGAAAAAAACATTTTAGTTATAACAACCCATTTTGGGGACAAAAGGACTTTAAGAACAAAGCAAGGCATTCATTCTTTCATTTATTCAATAAACAATGGACTACATTTAAAATATTTTTAGAGACGAGGTCTCGCTCTGTCACCCAGGCTGGAGCGCAGTGCTGTAATCATAGCTCACTGCAGCCTCACTCCTGGGCCCAAGCGATCCTGATCCTGCTTCAGCCTCCTCTGTAGCTAGGACTATAGGCACATGTCATCATGCCTGGCTGATTTTTAAAATTTATTTTTCAGAGCTGGGCTCTTGCTATGTTGCCCAGGCTTGTCTTGAACTCCTGGTCTCAAGCAGTCCTTCCACCTCAGCCTTCCAGAGTTCTGGGATTACAGGCATGAGCCACTGTACTGGCTTGGATGAAATTTCATTTGTGGCCAATATATACAAAGTAACATATTCCAAAATCGATTTTACAGTTTGTGATTATGCCAATTAATTACTACCTAAAGTTGATATTATTTGGGCTTACTTCCCTTTTCCTGATCAATTTCCTGGATGTGACGCTAACAGTAAAACTATCATTGATATAGCACTTACTGTGTGCCAAGTACTTTATACATCTTTTAATATAGTATTTTTTTAGTCTTTGAGATGAGGTCTCACTATGATGCCCAGGCTGGTCTCAAACTCCTGAGCTCAAGCAGTCCTCCCGCCGTGGTGTCCCAAAGTGTTAGAATTATAGGCATGAGCCACCATGCCCGGCCAAGTGCTTTATATATGACTGATCTTCCTATAAGTCTTCAAGGTAGGTGTACTTTTAGCCACTTGATTATGGAGAAATGGTGGCTCCAAAAAATTAAGTAACTTGTCCAAATACACAGAACGAGTAATTGATAAGGCTAAGATGCAAACCAAGATTTGTGTAGCTTTCCTCCATAAACCTGGCTGCTGTTAATGAGTTGTCCACACACACACAGGCCTCCCACCTGAGTACTAAGAGATTTCCACTTGTTATTCAAGCAATGTCAGATTGTTTCTGTAGTTATCTTTCTTGCCGTATCAACAGTGTGACTGAAAGATACTGTTTCAGGGAGAAGTCTTCTTTGGCTTACCAAGAATCAAATATTTGACACAGAACAAACGTTTAATTTTTTTTTTTTTTTCAGATCATTTGCTAAAAGTACCACACAATTAGCAATACATTATTACATTTTTTTTTTTTTTTTTTTTTGAGACGGAGTTTCACTCTGTCACCCAGGCTGGAGTGCAGTGGCATGATCTCGGCTTACTGCAACCTGTGTCTCCTGGGTTCAAGCAATTCTCCTGCTTCAACCTCACGAGTAGCTGGGATTACAGGCATGCGCTACCACACCCAGCTAATTTTTGTATTTTTAGTAGAGACGGGGTTTTACCATGTTGATCAGGCTGTTTACGAACTCCTGACCTCAAGTGATCCATGCGCTCAGACTCCCAAAGTGCTGGGATTACAGGCGTTAGCCACCATGCCTGGCAAACATCTTACTTTCTTTTTTTTTAATTTATTTTATTTTATTTTATTTTATTTTATTATTATACTTTAGGTTTTAGGGTACATGTGCACAATGTGCAGGTTTGTTACATATGTATCCATGTGCCGTGTTGGTTTGCTGCACCCATTAACTCGTCATTTAGCATTAGGTATATCTCCTAATGCTGTCCCTCCCCACTCCCCCCAACCCACAACAGTCCCCGGAGTATGATGTTCCCCTTCCTGTGTCCATGAGTTCTCATTGTTCAGTTCCCACCTATGAGTGAGAACATGCGGTGTTTGGTTTTTTTGTCCTTGTGATAGTTTACTGAGAATGATGTTTTCCAGTTTCATCCATGTCCCTACGAAGGACATGAACTCATCATTTTTTATGGCTGCATAGTATTCCATGGTGTATATGTGCCACATTTTCTTAATCCAGTCTATCATTGTTGGACATTTGGGTTGGTTCCAAGTCTTTGCTGTTGTGAATAGTCCGCAACAAACATACGTGTGCATGTGTCTTTATAGCAGCATGATTTATAGTCCTCTGGGTATATACCCAGTAATGGGATGGCTGGGTCAAATGGTATTTCTAGTTCTAGATCCCTGAGGAATCACCACATTGACTTCCACAATGGTTGAACTAGTTTACAGTTCCACCAACAGTGTAAAAGTGTTCCTATTTCTCCACATCCTCTCCAGCACCTGTTGTTTCCTGACTTTGTAATGATCGCCATTCCAACTGGTGTGAGATGGTATCTCATTGTGGTTTTGATTTGCATTTCTCTGATGGCCAGTGATGATGAG